>NC_090186.1:45803983-45983983 GCF_024679245.1 Pseudorasbora parva | reverse complement strand
GATATCCATAATAAAGGCTAGATATCTTACGGCGGAGTTACCATCGGCATCACCGGCGGCCATCTTGTTACAGGCAGGCTTTCTGTCGGGCTCTGTGAACCTGATGTAAGGTCAGTGGTCTGTACGAACATAAATACTCTGATCTCGCTGAAATCTTGACGGATTTACAAATGGTTTGGTTTCTTACAAACGTTATTAACATGGCTACAAATCTGGATGCTTCAGCACGTTGAAATTGCAGCTTTTCGTTTCAGTTAACGGCTTAATCGTGCAGCTTGTGTATGATGGCTAACTTACGCGCACTTTATCAAGGCTGAGACCACAATCACCAAACCAATAACGATTTTATGACAAACAATCTTTTGTCTAGTTGATGACACTCTTAGTTTGCATGTTTGTTTTTTGTTTTAATTTAGAAAAATGCTTTATTATAATAGTGATATTCTTATTATAAAAGTATATATATATATTAGCTATAGCTGGCTCTGGAAAAAAAATTCTGAGCTATATATGTGTGTGTGTGTGTGTGTGTGTGTGTGTGTGTGTGTGTGTGTGTGTGTGTGTGTGTGTGTGTGTGTGTGTGTGTGTGTGTGTGTGTGTGTGTGTGTGTGTGTGTGTGTGTGTGTGTGTGTGTTATATAATTAATACATTTCTCATGTTGCCATTCGGTACACAGTTTTAGTAGCCTATATATTGATTTAACATAAATACCTGTTTTTATTGCACCTATCTGTTCTGTTCAATGTTACTTTCATATTGAAGTCCATGGTTATAATTATTCATAAGTATGTAGTGTCATAACAACATCTCTGACGTTTATAACAAACGAAACAGTTTGAAAATCGGTTGAAAATTGAGCAAGTGATGGCTATTTAAAAGTACATGCACCATTAAAACACACTGTTACGAGTGAGCGAGCTGCCTGTGACAAGATGGCCGCCAGTTGCGGACGGCAACCTCCATTGGCCAACAGCGCGCACGAGACATCTAGCCTTTATTATGGATATCTATGCCTCTATCCACATGCTTGCCTACTTCTTCGGGTATAGTACCTGGCTAAATACTCATCTATGAAGATGACTAGAGCCCCCTAAAGGTGTGGAAAAATATTACTGCTAAGGTAACAGTGTTAGAGCTGTTACAGAACAAATATGGACATTTCAAATAATAAGATAATATAACATACAAATTAAATAAGCAGTTGCATTTAAGTAAAAAACAGAATAATCATTAAAAAAGAGTGATGCTCCAATCCCAATCTGACCTCTGAGCTGTAATGTAAAACTGACCTGAATCATAACCACTCCATGGTCAATCATTATCCACCAGTGTTATTGATCAGACTGTACTGAGCTGATGAGGAGAACTGATCAGAGCTGGATGATCACTGCTTTCTGCAGAACTTCAATTAATATGATCTTTACAACGGAAATGAATCAACACTGAACTTACTTAAGCTGAACTATTACGCTGTTTTCTTATTTTTTTTCTTCTGTACAGCCAAAACAAACTGTGTTGTATTATTTGAATCTGTATTGTAAAGAGCGCCTTATAAATGAAGATGATTTGAATGCATGTTGGAGATGGGGACCGCCAGACAAAGAACTGCAACTAATAGATTGATCTCTCTGTAGAGGCTTATTGTGGAGATGCCTGAATGGTTCACAAACAAATATATCACTCACGCCTTTAAAACGCTGAAAAACACACACAGTCAAGGTCACTATGAAGAGCAATACTCAAGGTCTTAAGTAAGCATACTGCCCTAAGAAGTGACCTTCACTAAGTGTCAAGAGATTTCTTTAGCCTTTAAAATAGCCATTTGTCTGACAGAAAATTGATATGTACACATTTCAACAACAAATCAGTGCCAAACCATGAATATTTTGAAAATGCAAATTGAATGGATTGAAGAAGTCATTTGTGCCTGTATCTGTCAGATGCCAGTTCATGAGGGTTTGTGTTTCCAGTGAGGTTCTTTTGTGTGATATTGTTTGAATAATTCAATGTAAATGTAAATTTAAGATAGCTTCTCAATACAGACCTTTTGTCTACGCTCCAAACTTGGCTGTTATGCAAAAGGCAGTAAATGTTGCGATGTCTTGGTGTAATAATGAAGTGTTTACCAAAGCTCCCCTACTCAGCGGATTCTAAAGGCCTGGCCGTCGGCTGACAGTTTTACTGCAGATTTCCCCGGCCTCTTTCATTCTGGGTCCCTTTCTAACACACAGCACAGTGGGACATCAGACCATTGCCTTGGCACCAAACCAACATTGAGTTCTCATTTGGCTTTGCATCTTCACGTCCGGCAAGAGTTGCCTCCTGGTTGCTAGCAGTGATTTTGTGTTTCTGTCTTTGGTTGTTTTCTTTGAAACTGCAGCAGCAGAACAGAGCCTCGTTTGTTGGTGTCCGACGAAGCTGCACAAATGCTCTGAGGCTGTTGCTTCCTGGGCTACAAACCTTAGGGATCATAATGCACATGGAATCCTGTGTTGACACGCACAGACCACAGAGATACGACAGCTCTGCGTTTTAATGACAGAGATATGACAGTAAAGCAGTTTTAGGCAGGTTTGTCACTGTTTAGTGGTGTTCTGGAAGTACAGCTGCTCCTCTTCTTGATTTCTATTGCACTGTCCTGATGTTTTACGAGAGGCTGTGATTTTACTGCACATAAGAGACGTGAATAATAATAAGCCTGTAGACTATAGACAGCATTGAACATATGTGTAGATCATCTAGACGGGTTAGTTTGGCGCGTTCACATGTGTGTGTTTATCTGCGTTATCAGCTTTCTTTAGCACTGTCCATGAACACGTCCTACTTCACAGTCTGGGTTAGTGGTCCAGTTAGAGTTGGTCATTCAGCTCTGAAGTCCAGGAGCATTGTCTTAGCTCTCGTCACGTCACCTTTATTTTAAAGCACTTTATACAGTACAGAGTTTCAGTGTGATGAGAGAGGTTCAGTCAGCACAGCGGCATCATTATCTGCTGAACTAAAACTGCTGTCTAATCTTCTCAGTAAACATCGGCAGAACATTGAACTATTCATGTTTGAGTTCATGTTTCACCAGCGATAGAAACCCAACCCAAATACTGTTCTGGAAACAGCAGACGGCTAGAAGCAGTATATATTTAGTCTGATAACAAACCCTTCCATCTCTTTATCTCAAACAGTAAATGTGATTTATGCTGTGTTGTGATAAATGTCCGGCCCTTGCGTGTGTTTCCGAGTCTGTTTCCTGTTTCAGTGTAGATGTGGAGCGCTGTATAAACTGTGTCCAGAATCATCCATAACTGAAGACTGGTCAAGAGTCTGCAACGCATCTCATGTTCCTGTGTGGACAAACATTCGACCAGCAGCCGCTCACAATCAGACAGACAGACAGATCAGACAGACAGACAGACAGGTCAATCAGACAGACAGGTCAATCAGACAGACAGACAGACAGACAGACAGGTCAATCAGACAGACAGACAGACAGACAGACAGACAGATCAGACAGACAGACAGATCAATCAGACAGACAGGTCAATCAGACAGACAGACAGAAAGAGATAGACAGAGAAACAGACAAACAGAGAGACAGACAAAGAGAGATAGACAGAGAGAGATAGACAGAGAGACAAACAGACACACAGACAGACAGGCAGAGAGACAGACAGAGAGACAGACAGATAGAGATAGACACACAGAAAGACAGACAGACAGACAGACAGACAGACAGATCAGACAGATCAATCAGACAGACAGACAGACAGACAGATCAGACAGACAGACAGACAGACAGGTCAATCAGACAGACAGACAGACAGACAGACAGATCAGACAGACAGACAGACAGACAGGTCAATCAGACAGACAGATCAATCAGACAGACAGACAGACAGACAGACAGGTCAATCAGACAGACAGATCAATCAGACAGACAGGTCAATCAGACAGACAGACAGATCAGACAGACAGATCAATCAGACAGACAGGTCAATCAGACAGACAGACAGAAAGAGATAGACAGAGAGACAGACAAACAGAGAGACAGACAAAGAGAGATAGACAGAGAGAGATAGACAGAGAGACAAACAGATACACAGACAGACAGGCAGAGAGACAGACAGAGAGACAGACAGATAGAGATAGACACACAGAAAGACAGACAGACAGACAGAGAGACAGACAGACAGACAGACAGACAGACAGACAGACAGACAGACAGACAGAGAGAGATAGACACACAGAGAGACAGACAGACAGATAGAGATAGACACACAGAGAGACAGACAGACAGAGAGATAGACAGAGAGACAGACAGACAGACAGATAGAGATAGACACACAGAGAGACAGACAGACAGAGAGATAGACAGAGAGAGACAGACAGACAGAGAGATATACAGAGAGACAGACAGACAGAGAGAGATAGACAGAGAGACAGACAGATAGAGATAGACAGACAGAGAGACAGACAGAGAGAGATAGACAGAGAGACAGACAGACGGCATGGAGCAAAAAGTGGTTCCCTTCCTCAGTATATTTGTCTTTCTTTCCAGTATACTGTACATATAAGCTTTTTTTCTACGAAATGTATCAGCGCTATATAAATGTAACTAATTATTATTATTATTATTATTATTATTATTAGGGGCCAAGCACCGAAGGTGCGGAGGCACCTATTGAAATCGTTAGTGTTCCTATTATTAGGGGCCAAGCACCGAAGGTGCGGAGGCACCTATTGAAATCGTTAGTGTTCCTATTATTATTATTCTGCTTCTTCCGCCATAGGAGTCTCTGGCAGCCCATAGAACCGTATGGTAAAAAGTTGTGAAATTTGGCACACTCATAGAGGCCAGTCTGAGCTGTCACTATAGCAAATTTGGTGCCTCTAACTCAATCCCTCTAGCGCCACCACCTGTCCAAAGTTTCACTCATATTTATGCTTATAACTTTTGACCCCTAAGGGCTAGAAACAAAATTCTTTTTTCATCGGATTCCTTGGCTCAAGCCGATTCGATTTCACCCTATGATGTCATTTTCCGGTATGCAAATTTTCCCGCCATTTTGAATTTTCTGAAAAACCTACTTTTTCGAACTCCTCCTAGGCCGTTGCTCCGATTTTCACGAAAATTGAAACAGATCATCTTCAGAGCATGTTGACAAAAAGTTATGGAATTCAAGTTGATTCGTCCAATCGTTTTCAATAAACGCACAAACAAATTTTACGTGGAGGTTGCAAAAACACACTAAAGGCTATATCTCCGCAACGCTTTATCGTATTCAAACCAACCTTGGTACATGTCATCACAAGCATGACTTGAAGCAACATGCAGCGTTTCGGCGCAGCGCCACCTACCTGTCCGGAGATACGAAAAATGCCTATTTTGGCTTATAACTTCTGAACCGTTTATCCAAAAATCATAAAATTGGTCTCATTAGATTCAGGGCGTCATGCCGAGTCGACTGATATCCAATTTTACCATGTCGGCCATTTTGGATGTCGGCCATTTTGAATTATGTGCAAAAATGCTGTATTTTATGAACGCATGAACAGATTGTTATGAAACTTGGTATGGGTCATCACCACGATGCCCTGAAGTAGCCTGAGAAGTTTCGAAACAGCGCCACCTAGTGGAGAATTTTTTTTTTCAAACGCTTATAACTTTGGGTGTGGTTGACATATTTTGATGGGAGTGTGTTTTTTGGTCTCCTGAATCCTTGCCGACTCCAACGATACCAGACTTGCCAGGTTTCGGCATATGGTTTGCGCAGAGTTGTAATTTAGTGCTTAAAAAACATTTGCTGATATCTTCGAAACCGCTAGTCCGATCGAGACGAAACCAGCCTCAGAAGTTCGGAAACATAGGTCGATAGCTATACGCTAATGCCCAAATCTCAAAATATTGATAGTAAGGGGTAGTAAAATCCAATCAAAGTCAGGTGTCAGTCATTTTTTACGTGTTTTTTCATATAAATGTCTATAACTCCAAAACAAAATGAAATATTTTCACCAAACTTGACACACATATGTATGGGCTCACTACGAGGACACACAAAAAAATTGGTGGGATTGTGCCTCTTGGTGGCGCTATAATAAAACAAAACATGAAATTCCCATTGACTTCAATGCAGTATTACGGTTTAAAATGCTAATGCTATAATTTAAGAATGCACTAGTGTATCGTTACAAAACTCGGTATGTGTCTTCCGCTCTATGTCCCGAAGATATTCAAAAAGTTTCGGGGCAGCGCCACCTTGTGGTCAAAAGTTGTAATAAAATGTACAAAAATGCTAATAACTTTTGATTAAATTAGCCTATTGTAATGAGACTGGTCATAATACATTCATTGGCTCATGCCGAGAAGATAGATACCAATTTTGCCATATTTTGCAAACATATCTGTGCTCCATCTTGTTATTTGTTAAAAATCTACTTTTTCAAACTCATCCTAGACCGTTTGTCCGATTTTCACCAAAATTGATCCGTATCGTCTTCAGACCATGCTGACAAATACTTATGGATTTCGGATTGATAGACAAAACAGTTTTCATATACCACTGCAACAGAGTTGAGCCATGATGCAAAAATTACTCTTGAGGCTGTATCTCTGCAATGCTTTGACATATTGACACCAAACTTTGCATGTGTCATTGTCATCTCAATCTGACTAAACCACATCAGTTTCGGAACAGTGACACCTATTGGTCGAAAGTGATAAACCATTAAACCATTATTATTGACTGTATTTAAAATTTGACTGCTATTTTGCCTAAAATCAACTTAATAGGTCCTTAATGGCTCATTGTTGCAGTTGGCTTGAGACTTCCAGCCATGCTGCCATGTCTTGTCTTCTTCTTTGCGCTTGGCCCCGATAATGGCTGCTTGTTAGGGGCCAAGCACCGAAGGTGCGGAGGCACCTATTGAAATCGTTAGTGTTCCTATTATTAGGGGCCAAGCACCGAAGGTGCGGAGGCACCTATTGAAATTGTTAGTGTTCCTATTATTATTATTCTGCTTCTTCTTCTTCTTCTTCCGCCATAGGAGTCTCTGGCAGCCCATAGAACCGTATGGTAAAAAGTTGTGAAATTTGGCACACTCATAGAGGCCAGTCTGAGCTGTCACTATAGCAAATTTGGTGCCTCTAACTCAATCCCTCTAGCGCCACCACCTGTCCAAAGTTTCACTCATATTTATGCTTATAACTTTTGACCCCTAAGGGCTAGAAACAAAATTCTTTTTTCATCGGATTCCTTGGCTCAAGCCGATTCGATTTCACCCTATGATGTCATTTTCCGGTATGCAAATTTTCCCGCCATTTTGAATTTTCTGAAAAACCTACTTTTTCGAACTCCTCCTAGGCCGTTGCTCCGATTTTCACGAAAATTGAAACAGATCATCTTCAGAGCATGTTGACAAAAAGTTATGGAATTCAAGTTGATTCGTCCAATCGTTTTCAATAAACGCACAAACAAATTTTACGTGGAGGTTGCAAAAACACACTAAAGGCTATATCTCCGCAACGCTTTATCGTATTCAAACCAACCTTGGTACATGTCATCACAAGCATGACTTGAAGCAACATGCAGCGTTTCGGCGCAGCGCCACCTACCTGTCCGGAGATACGAAAAATGCCTATTTTGGCTTATAACTTCTGAACCGTTTATCCAAAAATCATAAAATTGGTCTCATTAGATTCAGGGCGTCATGCCGAGTCGACTGATATCCAATTTTACCATGTCGGCCATTTTGGATGTCGGCCATTTTGAATTATGTGCAAAAATGCTGTATTTTATGAACGCATGAACAGATTGTTATGAAACTTGGTATGGGTCATCACCACGATGCCCTGAAGTAGCCTGAGAAGTTTCGAAACAGCGCCACCTAGTGGAGAATTTTTTTTTTCAAACGCTTATAACTTTGGGTGTGGTTGACATATTTTGATGGGAGTGTGTTTTTTGGTCTCCTGAATCCTTGCCGACTCCAACGATACCAGACTTGCCAGGTTTCGGCATATGGTTTGCGCAGAGTTGTAATTTAGTGCTTAAAAAACATTTGCTGATATCTTCGAAACCGCTAGTCCGATCGAGACGAAACCAGCCTCAGAAGTTCGGAAACATAGGTCGATAGCTATACGCTAATGCCCAAATCTCAAAATATTGATAGTAAGGGGTAGTAAAATCCAATCAAAGTCAGGTGTCAGTCATTTTTTACGTGTTTTTTCATATAAATGTCTATAACTCCAAAACAAAATGAAATATTTTCACCAAACTTGACACACATATGTATGGGCTCACTACGAGGACACATAAAAAAATTGGTGGGATTGTGCCTCTTGGTGGCGCTATAATAAAACAAAACATGAAATTCCCATTGACTTCAATGCAGTATTACGGTTTAAAATGCTAATGCTATAATTTAAGAATGCACTAGTGTATCATTACAAAACTCGGTATGTGTCTTCCGCTCTATGTCCCGAAGATATTCAAAAAGTTTCGGGGCAGCGCCACCTTGTGGTCAAAAGTTGTAATAAAATGTACAAAAATGCTAATAACTTCTGATTAAATTAGCCTATTGTAATGAGACTGGTCATAATACATTCATTGGCTCATGCCGAGAAGATAGATACCAATTTTGCCATATTTTGCAAACATATCTGTGCTCCATCTTGTTATTTGTTAAAAATCTACTTTTTCAAACTCATCCTAGACCGTTTGTCCGATTTTCACCAAAATTGATCCGTATCGTCTTCAGACCATGCTGACAAATACTTATGGATTTCGGATTGATAGACAAAACAGTTTTCATATACCACTGCAACAGAGTTGAGCCATGATGCAAAAATTACTCTTGAGGCTGTATCTCTGCAATGCTTTGACATATTGACACCAAACTTTGCATGTGTCATTGTCATCTCAATCTGACTAAACCACATCAGTTTCGTAACAGTGACACCTATTGGTCGAAAGTGATAAACCATTAAACCATTATTATTGACTGTATTTAAAATTTGACTGCTATTTTGCCTAAAATCAACTTAATAGGTCCTTAATGGCTCATTGTTGCAGTTGGCTTGAGACTTCCAGCCATGCTGGCATGTCTTGTCTTCTTCTTTGCGCTTGGCCCCGATAATGGCTGCTTGCAGCTATATTTATTATTCTGCTTCTTCTTCTTCTTCCGCCATAGGAGTCTCTGGCAGCCCATAGAACCGTATGGTAAAAAGTTGTGAAATTTGGCACACTCATAGAGGCCAGTCTGAGCTGTCACTATAGCAAATTTGGTGCCTCTAACTCAATCTCTCTAGCGCCACCACCTGTCCAAAGTTTCACTCATATTTATGCTTATAACTTTTGACCCCTAAGGGCTAGAAACAAAATTCTTTTTTCATCGGATTCCTTGGCTCAAGCCGATTCGATTTCACCCTATGATGTCATTTTCCGGTATGCAAATTTTCCCGCCATTTTGAATTTTCTGAAAAACCTACTTTTTCTAACTCCTCCTAGGCCGTTGCTCCGATTTTCACGAAAATTGAAACAGATCATCTTCATAGCATGCTGACAAAAAGTTATGGAATTTAAGTTGATTCGTCCAATCGTTTTCAATAAACGCACAAACAAATTTTACGTAGAGGTTGCAAAAACACACTAAAGGCTATATCTCCACAACGCTTTATCGTATTCAAACCAAACTTGGTACATGTCATCACAAGCATGACCTGAAGCAACATGCAGCGTTTCGGCGCAGCGCCACCTACTGGTCCGGAGATACGAAAAATGCATATTTTGGCTTATAACTTCTGAACCGTTTATCCAAAAATCATAAAATTGGTCTCATTAGATTCAGGGCGTCATGCCGAGTCGACTGATATCCAATTTTACCATGTCGGCCATTTTGGATGTCGGCCATTTTGAATTATGTGCAAAAATGCTGTATTTTATGAACGCATGAACGGATTGTTACGAAACTTGGTATGGGTCATCACCACGATGCCCTGAAGTAGCCTGAGAAGTTTCGAAACAGCGCCACCTAGTGGATAATTCTTTTTTTTCAAACGCTTATAACTTTGGGTGTGAGTGAAAAATTTTGATGGGAGTAGCTTTTTTGGGCTCCTGAATCCTTGCCGAGTCCAACGATACAAGACATGCCCAGTTTCGGCATATGGTTTGCGCAGCGTTGTAATTTAGCGCTTAAAAAACATTTGCTGATATCTTCAAAACCGCTAGTCCGATCGAGACGAAACCAGCCTCAGAAGTTCGGAAACATAGGTCGATAGCAATATGCTAATGCCCAAATGTCAAAATATTGATAGTAAGGGGTAGTAAAATCCAATCAAAGTCAGGTGTCAGTCATTTTTTACGTGTTTTTTCATATAAATGTCTATAACTCCAAAACAAAATGAAATATTTTCACCAAACTTGACACACATATGTATGGGCTCACTACGAGGACACATAAAAAAATTGGTGGGATTGTGCCTCTTGGTGGCGCTATAATAAAACAAAACATGAAATTCCCATTGACTTCAATGCAGTATTACGGTTTAAAATGCTAATGCTATAATTTAAGAATGCACTAGTGTATCATTACAAAACTCGGTATGTGTCTTCCGCTCTATGTCCCGAAGATATTCAAAAAGTTTCGGGGCAGCGCCACCTTGTGGTCAAAAGTTGTAATAAAATGTACAAAAATGCTAATAACTTTTGATTAAATTAGCCTATTGTAATGAGACTGGTCATAATGCATTCATTGGCTCATGCCGAGAAGATAGATACCAATTTTGCCATATTTTGCAAACATATCTGTGCTCCATCTTGTTATTTGTTAAAAATCTACTTTTTCAAACTCATCCTAGACCGTTTGTCCGATTTTCACCAAAATTGATCCGTATCGTCTTCAGACCATGCTGACAAATACTTATGGATTTCGGATTGATAGACAAAACAGTTTTCATATACCACTGCAACAGAGTTGAGCCATGATGCAAAAATTACTCTTGAGGCTGTATCTCTGCAATGCTTTGACATATTGACACCAAACTTTGCATGTGTCATTGTCATCTCAATCTGACTAAACCACATCAGTTTCGTAACAGTGACACCTATTGGTCGAAAGTGATAAACCATTAAACCATTATTATTGACTGTATTTAAAATTTGACTGCTATTTTGCCTAAAATCAACTTAATAGGTCCTTAATGGCTCATTGTTGCAGTTGGCTTGAGACTTCCAGCCATGCTGGCATGTCTTGTCTTCTTCTTTGCGCTTGGCCCCGATAATGGCTGCTTGCAGCTATATTTATTATTCTGCTTCTTCTTCTTCTTCTTCTTCTTCCGCCATAGGAGTCTCTGGCAGCCCATAGAACCGTATGGTAAAAAGTTGTGAAATTTGGCACACTCATAGAGGCCAGTCTGAGCTGTCACTATAGCAAATTTGGTGCCTCTAACTCAATCCCTCTAGCGCCACCACCTGTCCAAAGTTTCACTCATATTTATGCTTATAACTTTTGACCCCTAAGGGCTAGAAACAAAATTCTTTTTTCATCGGATTCCTTGGCTCAAGCCGATTCGATTTCACCCTATGATGTCATTTTCCGGTATGCAAATTTTCCCGCCATTTTGAATTTTCTGAAAAACCTACTTTTTCGAACTCCTCCTAGGCCGTTGCTCCGATTTTCACGAAAATTGAAACAGATCATCTTCAGAGCATGTTGACAAAAAGTTATGGAATTCAAGTTGATTCGTCCAATCGTTTTCAATAAACGCACAAACAAATTTTACGTGGAGGTTGCAAAAACACACTAAAGGCTATATCTCCGCAACGCTTTATCGTATTCAAACCAACCTTGGTACATGTCATCACAAGCATGACTTGAAGCAACATGCAGCGTTTCGGCGCAGCGCCACCTACCTGTCCGGAGATACGAAAAATGCCTATTTTGGCTTATAACTTCTGAACCGTTTATCCAAAAATCATAAAATTGGTCTCATTAGATTCAGGGCGTCATGCCGAGTCGACTGATATCCAATTTTACCATGTCGGCCATTTTGGATGTCGGCCATTTTGAATTATGTGCAAAAATGCTGTATTTTATGAACGCATGAACAGATTGTTATGAAACTTGGTATGGGTCATCACCACGATGCCCTGAAGTAGCCTGAGAAGTTTCGAAACAGCGCCACCTAGTGGAGAATTTTTTTTTTCAAACGCTTATAACTTTGGGTGTGGTTGACATATTTTGATGGGAGTGTGTTTTTTGGTCTCCTGAATCCTTGCCGACTCCAACGATACCAGACTTGCCAGGTTTCGGCATATGGTTTGCGCAGAGTTGTAATTTAGTGCTTAAAAAACATTTGCTGATATCTTCGAAACCGCTAGTCCGATTGAGACGAAACCAGCCTCAGAAGTTCGGAAACATAGGTCGATAGCTATACGCTAATGCCCAAATCTCAAAATATTGATAGTAAGGGGTAGTAAAATCCAATCAAAGTCAGGTGTCAGTCATTTTTTACGTGTTTTTTCATATAAATGTCTATAACTCCAAAACAAAATGAAATATTTTCACCAAACTTGACACACATATGTATGGGCTCACTACGAGGACACATAAAAAAATTGGTGGGATTGTGCCTCTTGGTGGCGCTATAATAAAACAAAACATGAAATTCCCATTGACTTCAATGCAGTATTACGGTTTAAAATGCTAATGCTATAATTTAAGAATGCACTAGCGTATCATTACAAAACTCGGTATGTGTCTTCCGCTCCATGTCCCGAAGATATTCAAAAAGTTTCGGGGCAGCGCCACCTTGTGGTCAAAAGTTGTAATAAAATGTACAGAAATGCGAATAACTTTTGATTAAATTAACCCATTGTAATGAAACTGGTCATAATACAGTCAATGGCTCATGCCGAGAACATGGATACCAATTGTGCCATATTTTGCAAACCTATCTGTCCTCCGTCTTGTTATTTGTTAAAAACCTACTTTTTCAAACTCATCCTAGACCGTTTGTCCGATTTTCACCAAAATTGATCCGTATCGTCTTCAGACCATGCTGACAAATAGTTATGGATTTCGGATTGATAGACAAAACAGTTTTCATATACCACTGCAACAGAGTTGAGCCATGATGCAAAAATTACTCTTGAGGCTGTATCTCTGCAATGCTTTGACATATTGACACCAAACTTTGCATGTGTCATTGTCATCTCAATCTGACTAAACCACATCAGTTTCGTAACAGTGACACCTATTGGTCGAAAGTGATAAACCATTAAACCATTATTATTGACTGTATTTAAAATTTGACTGCTATTTTGCCTAAAATCAACTTAATAGGTCCTTAATGGCTCATTGTTGCAGTTGGCTTGAGACTTCCAGCCATGCTGGCATGTCTTGTCTTCTTCTTTGCGCTTGGCCCCGATAATGGCTGCTTGCAGCTATATTTATTATTATTATTATTATCAAAATGAAGTGTATAGTGTATCCCAAGAAGAAATATCTGGCACTGGGGTCAGAAATCAATCTAAATCAAAACATATTTTTGAGCCTATTGGCAGATGTGTCCGTTTTTAAGCATGACCCTGTGATTTTGTGATGCTCCACCTGAAGGGAATGTGCATTCTCTGTGCCTGTGAATGTCTTTCTGCCTCTGCTCTGAACAGGAGGATCTCCAGAGGTCAGACTCACGCCATATCAGCTCAGTCCGCTCACTTTCTGCTGAGTAAGGGTTCAGCCCATCATGTTATTCGGCCCGGACAAATGCTGCTTGCTAAAGGAGAATTAGGATTGATTATTTAGAAGAAAGAGGAATATGTGATCGAAGGCAATTTTATTAGTAGTGTTTTTTGGCTTTTATTAGGAGAGAGATGAGAGTGATCAGCTGTCAATCACACACCTTCACCTGCTGTAAAGCTCATCGAAGGAGAAACACGAGACACAGAAGATGCAGAGACTCTTTTAAAACCACTCCGAATACAGAAACAAGTTCCTAATGAGCTCCCTCAGTTGATTGCATTGAAAGTCAGTGTTTTACCGTCTTAAACTAATCAAACTATAAGATGATAAGAGTCCAACAATATAACTGAACCAGAGGTGTCCAGACGGTTCTCTTATAGAGCCTGGAGTGTGTTCGCCGTAGCTTTGCTTCCACTCTTCAAACACAGAGCTGTCACCTGTGGCGGGCCTCAACCGTACGTGCCTCTTTCTGCCTAATTAACCAGCCGAGCTGAGGACTGAAGCGCCGTTCATTAAGCCAGTCTGGACTCCTCTCGGTCAGTGAAGCGTTGGCTGACAGCCGGACCTTCACCTTCATGTCTCCACCGCTCCTGTCATTAACATCAACACTTCTTGATAACGAAGAGCTCTTATAGATGTGTTTGTGTCTCTGAGAACCATAAAGGGTTCTTCAGGCACTTCATATGGAGAACTATAGTATAGAAGGGGCTTCCATAATGGGATCATTTCAAATAATTAGTTTCCATTCATACATTTTGTTTTGTAGCTTTTTTGTTTAATTTGGTTTTGTATCTCGTAAACATAATTTATCACTAGAAACCCTGAAATAACTCCTTAAACATGACAGTATTATGTGATCATTTTTGGCATAGACTGAGTTGAAAACCCTAGACTAAGCAACATTCACACTGTCAGTCTAAATCCGATTATTTTTGTATCGACTGGAATCTGATCTAAATTATGGACTTTCCACACTGTGTATCTCAAATGTGCAAATCCGTGCCGCACCTTAGTTTTCAGGATTATCTGCATTGGTTTCTATGGAAATGAAATTGAGTTTATGCCAAAACAGCATCAACACCGCCGCCGCTGGACTCGCATGTCTGCATTATATTGCTGTGTTCCTCTCATCACTTTGCAAATCAGATGCTTTGTTTCCAGGCAAGACTTAGAGAAACTGGTTCATGCTTTCATCACCAGTAGGGTGGACTATTGTAATGGACTTCTCACTGGCCTTCCCAAAAAGACCATTAGACAGCTGCAGCTCATACAGAACGCTGCTGCCAGGATTGTGAGCAGAACCAGAACATATGACCATATCACACCAGTCCTCAGGTCTTTACACTGGCTTCCAGTCACATCTAGGATCGATTTTAAAGTACTATTACTTGTTTATAAATCACTCCATGAGCTAGGACCTCAATACATCGCAGATATGCTGATTAAATACAAACCCAACAGATCACTCAGATCAGCAGGATCAAGTCAGTTAGAAATACCAAGAGTTCACTCAAAGCAAGGAGAGTCTGCCTTTAGCTATTATGCCAGCCGCAGTTGGAACCGGCTTCCTGAACAGATCAGATGTGCTCCAACAGTCGCCACATTCAGATCCAGACTCAGAACACATCTGTTCAGCTGTGCATTTACTGAATGAGCTCTGAGCACTGTACGGCCCACTGGGTGCACCTTATCTTATCTGTGCATCTTCTTTTTAATCTTTTTATAACTCTTTTAGTTTACCTTTGTTCTTATCTTGGTTATTGTTATTTTATCTATATATAATTTTACACTCTTTACAACTGTATATTTCTATCTCTTATGCATCTGTTGATTATTATTTTTGGTTAGGGCTGTCTGACTGGAAGAGATTGGAAAAGGAGAGCAGTGTGCTTCGCTTCATTCTGCTAGTGTGTAAAGAAGCGCACTCAAGAAAGGGGAGGCCCTACAGGGCAAAGGTCACGACCCCTACAGCAGCCCATCTTGTGCTGTGATCCAGTCCGTTTTTATCATGCCCTTCACTCGCGAACTTCCCTCCGTCTCGTTCACTCGGATGTGCGGCATTGCTTGCGTTGCATGAGTGCCCCCTACTGGCGGAGACTTCGCAATGGACTGAACTGGAACGCCCTAAGCCCTTGATCACTTAGAATCCACTATGGAGTTGATTTATTTATTTATTTTTTCCTTTACGAAATTGTTTAATGCAGCATTCTATATGTATATAGATGTGTTTGGGTTGTTTTAAATGTTTTTAAAAATATCATAGAGTTGTTTGTAGTGGGGTAAATTAAACGTGATATGCGGTGACGTCACAATCGCGTTGCATTGTGGTATATGAAGCTGCCTGAAGTGTACATATGAAGTAGACTCGCTCACTCGGTCTAAATCGAGAGCAAGGGTCTGTCCATGTAAACTTCCCTTGTCCACTTCATGAACGCACTTCAAAATGGCGGCGGGGATTCCCCCGAGGGGAAGTGCTTAGGGAAGTTCGCTAGTGCGTGTCTAAAAGTGGAGTGGAACGCAGCACTGGACCGATTTATAAGGTCCAGGAGGCATTGTGAACCTGCTCCATCTCTTAGACTGGTTCCATCTCAGATAGGAGTACCCAAATTTAGAATCAGGCCGATAGCGATCTATTTATCTCCATTTTATTTTATTTATTTATTATTTCTCTTTACGACTGTTTTAATTGTCCTTGTTTTTATTTTAATTCTTACACATGGTATTCTTATTTCTAATGCATATGTTATCACTATTTTAATTAATTTCTATGTCAAGCACTTTGAATTGCCAATGTGTATGTTTTTGGATAAACAAAAAAGTGTGTTTGTTCGTCTGGTTGGGGGGAAAGAGCTCCTTTATCCTTTTCTCTCTCTAACCGCTGCAGTAATGTGCAGCGTGGCCCTGATGCACCAGTCAGTGTTATATTAATGAGCAGGCTTTACTGTGACAGAGGCAATGATTTTACAGGCTGTGATGAACGGCTGTGCGGTCAGTCCGAGCTCAGGCGCTCTGTGGGATTGATGGGCGTTTAAATCAGCACTTTTCATCTTATTGATTATGTGTGCAGCTGCATATGCTGTCGAGTTCATTTCTATGGTCTGTCAGATGCTCCACGCGGAGGGTTTGTGGATGTGCAATCCAGGACTGAAGCCTAAAAGCTCAGATCCTTTCCCACAGATAGTCTCTCCTATCAGCTTCGGTCATGATGGGTTAGAGAAACGCAGTCCCGCTCTGAGAGGAATATTTAATGACCTGCGTCTTCACTGGCTCTGTCTGTCCCAGCTGGACCTAAATCTAATGTGTTTGTCCTTGCAGACTACAGGACTTGGGAAAGTTCAGTAACGTACAGTCAAAGCCGAGAAGGATGGTATGGACTGTGGGAGACACACACTCTCTGTTCATCAGCTCAGTTAACACACAGATGGTCAACTATAGAAGGGTCATTATTATTCACTCTGAAACACTGATCGACTGGGCCGTCCAGCACCCCATCCCAGCAGACTCATCCTATAGGACATCTGCAGATCTGTGCATGATGTGTGTCCTGTTGTCTTTCCCAGGAGGCGAAGCTGCGAGAGCTGCTGGATGTGGGAACCCTGGAGGGGAAGACAGAGAACCGGACGCTCACGGTGGTCAGCGCTTTGGACATGGTCAACATCAACTACCTGAACTTTGTGGCCTTTCATGAAGCGGTGGCCAAGGTAACGCTGCTCCAACACTGGGAAAGACACGAGATATCCAGCCAAACGATAACCAGGACTGCATGTGTGTGAATCCTGCCAAATCTGACACACTCCCTATATAATTCATTTTCTAAATATCATTTAGCCTCAAGAAAAGTTATAAGATTTAATCTGTCAAAAAAAAACACACAAAAACAGCGGATGCCAACATGAGTGAGGTTTATCATCTGATTCACTTCATCAGAGTCACAAAAGTCACTGGAAGAAAACTAATGATGTGTATGATGATCTTGTGATGGTACGAGTGGTTAGTAATGGTTATGAATATTAATGATGTACTAGTAGGAGTGGTTAGTAATGGTTATGAATATTAATGATGTACTAGTAGGAGTGGTTAGTAATGGTTATGAATATTAACGAGTGATTTGAAGGCCAGGTTTGCTGTGTGTTCAGGAGTGGGCTGAGGAGCTCTTCAGCCTGGCATCGAACCTGCTGGCCCAGAACATGTGCAGGGAATCCTGTCTGGAGAAGCTGTGAGTGTCCTGTTCCTGACACACAACTACTACACACACACACACACACACACACACACACACACACACACACACACACACACACTAACAGTAGTAACTCAGGGAATGAGTGGAGAATGAAGCGTTGATCAGCTAACTCCAGTCCGGACGCTGCTCCGATGTAATCATTCGTTTATCTGTCTGTCCGGCTATGCGCTGGTTGAGTATTAACTGCATCTGCTCAGCCGTTGCATAGCGACAGCATGACTACAATCCCACGATGCCGTTCTCCCACACCGGACCGTAAATCAGGACGTCTGGGACTTTGGCCTAGGCACACAAGTGGGAAAGAGTTCGGCTGCATTAATTATTTGCAGAAAGCCACGTCCCACTGAATGGTTAATGAAAACATGTAGTGGACTATTTTTAGACATGATACCTGTGCTTTTGACATGCTTCGATACCAACACAATGCATTCTGGGATGGGAGTGGAACAGTGTGGGGAATGTGCATGCCTACACACACACACACACACACACACAATTTTAATTAGACTTGTTGCAGAAAGGGATCATATCATCTGAAAAGTATAGAGTTAAAAACACAGTAGCCATAACCTTTGGTAATATTTTCACAAGTAAGGTGTACATTTTCAAAACTCGTAGTACAAAAACTGATCCCTCTTTTAGCCAAGCTCATCATTCTTTCAAAACCTGATGCTTTCATTCAGTTGCACATATTTTTAGTCCACATTATCATTGTTTCAAACACAACATTATTGTAATATGTAATGAGAACATTTGGTTTAATCATCGAAACACAACTGTATTATCTTCTTTCAACTGAATGCTTTCGACAATCAGTTCACTCAACAGCAATCAATGCAGGACATGTTTCAGATCGCCCTCGGTGCTGAATTATCTGCAGTAACACAGGCTATAGATTAGAAAATACACTTACATTGCCTAACTTATGTACCTGAATCCATAATGCTTGATTAAATCATGTATTAAACTGAACGAGAAAATATACAAATAAAAAGTGTGACAGTAAGAGCTTTATGGGCGGTTAGTTTGTGTAGTTAAGAGGATACTTTGTAAGTTTGAGTAATGTACTAACACGACTGTAAAAAAATATGCTGAAATGTTTTAAAACGTGCACTTTTGTAGATCTGTTGTGATATCATTAAAATGTTCACCTTACTTTTGAAAATGGTACTGAAGCGACTAAAAGAAGCTGTAATTACTTCAGTGTAAGGACATTCTTCGCTCGTGTACCGGCCAAGACCAAGACTCACATCTCAGCATTTGCCCTCCAGTTCTGTCCATTTGTGTTTCATCCAGTCGTTCTGTTCTTCACAGATACACTAAACTGACGTTAATGTCGACGGCCGAGGGTGGGATTTCTGTGAGAAAGTAAGTTTGTTCCACCTCTGCCATTGCACGTTAGACAGATCGACAGACGCTCGTCAGCATGTCTTTACAGATGTTTTCTTCCAGTATCCTCCGCCTGATCCCTGTGGAAAGAAGGCGAGTGGAAAACGCTCTGGAGGTCTGCGGCCTGCCGACTGCACGAGTAAGACAAACTTCAGCCTTCTCCGCAAAACACACTAAATCAATGTTTTTATCTTTAATAGACAGGTGAAAGGTAAAAGCTCGTGGTTTTGTTTGTGACTATATATTTTATAAATGTTTACATTGTTATCTAGAAATCGCTTCATTTTCTATAGTGTGGCGCAGCAGAAACTCGTTCAGACATTATCTTCTGTCCACACAGGGCGACTCCATTCCTCTGGACAGATTTACGCCCAGCGTATACCGCCAGCTACTGAACAACATCTGCCCGCGGAACGACATTGACACCATCTTCTCAGAAATGTCAGTCCTTATCTGTTTGAGTCTTGCTCTCTAATGCCCAATATCCCTCTCACACCTACAGGCCGATCGCATGGCCGCGGACCAAAGGGCCCGCAGAATAACAAGAACCTGAGACACAACACTGGATCAAATTTAAAGCCAGAGAAGTTCTCAGATTAAACAAACCAGATGTTTCATCGTGTAATATTTGCCCATTCTGCTGTGAATGGAACAGCCCTTTCCAATCTGAGACCTAATCCATCACAACATGTGATGTTAAACACATTTGTGATGTGGTAGAAATGAATTGGAAGAATAAATGGCCTTAATCATGTTTTAATGTCCCCTTTAAACATTCAAGACCTGAAATAATGTTGAATATTGACGTGTGGATGAATGGACAGATGATGACTTGTGATGATTTGTTCTGTAGTGGATTTGTGAAGTTGGTTTTTTTTTCATTAAATGAATGAATCATAATCAATAAGAGCTGGAAGGCCTGAAAGGCATAAAAATACCAAGTTCATGTGAAGTTCTGCGCATGCGGTCCTGAATGGCTTGTCTCTGTGTGTGTCTGATGCGCAGCGGCGCTAAGATCCGGCCGTACCTCACCGTGGAACAGATGACCGACTTCCTGAACCACAAGCAGAGAGACCCTCGTCTGAATGAGATCCTGTACCCGCCCCTCAGAGCCGAGCAAGTGCAGGGATTGGTGGACAAATACGAGCCAGACACCATGCTTTCACAAAGAGGTTTGCGTTTTCATCTGTCAGTCAATCTGCTCTTTGATTTCTGAAAAATTCTGCATTTTCTGCTGATTGAGAGAGGAAGTACTGCAGTAGATTGACTAGAATGCTCTATTTTACTGTCATGAGTGAATATTGTAGAAAAAGCCGCACACTAGAGTTAATAAAGAGTTTGCAATGCCCCACAAAATGATGCTGTGGGGACACAACCAATAAAACACAGACCTGCAACACACTCATTACAGACGCTTGAATATTAAAATATGATCACGGAGAGAAAAAACAGAGTTTAGGGCACCTTAAGGATTTTAAAAATCTAACAAACTGCGAAAGTGAGGGAGAAATGTGGAAGAACATTTGGTTCAGGTATATCTTAAATACATTTAAGAACACTACAGTCTCTGAACAAACGGCACGTGTCCGTTTAAAACGTGAATGAAAAATTTACGTTTTAATTTAAAATAAAAATGAAATGAAAGAATAAAGCAGTTTCTTTTGCCCAATCTTCTTATTTATTAACTTAAATTGCGTTCCGTGTAGCAGAATAATCCAGGGTGTCATCGCTGTCGTGGTCAAACGTACTGCTGTGTCCTTTGCATGCATTGCATAGAGGTGTTAGTGAGGCCAGCAGGGGGCGCTCACCCTGTGGTCTGTGTGGGTCCTAATGCCCCAGTATAGTGATGGTGTTAGTGAGGCCAGCAGGGGACGCTCACCCTGTGGTCTGTGTGGGTCCTTACACCCCAGTATAGTGATGGTGTTAGTGAGGCCAGCAGGGGACGCTCACCCTGTGGTCTGTGTGGGTCCTAATGCCCCAGTATAGTGATGGTGTTAGTGAGGCCAGCAGGGGACGCTCACCCTGTGGTCTGTGTGGGTCCTAATGCCCCAGTATAGTGATGGTGTTAGTGAGGCCAGCAGGGGACGCTCACCCTGTGGTCTGTGTGGGTCCTAATGCCCCAGTATAGTGATGGTGTTAGTGAGGCCAGCAGGGGACGCTCACCCTGTTGTCTGTGTGGGTCCTAACGCCCCAGTATAGTGATGGTGTTAGTGAGGCCAGCAGGGGGCGCTCACCCTGGGGTCTGTGTGGGTCCTAATGCCCCAGTATAGTGATGGTGTTAGTGAGGCCAGCAGGGGGCGCTCACCCTGTGGTCTGTGTGGGTCCTAATGCCCCAGTATAGTGATGGTGTTAGTGAGGCCAGCAGGGGACGCTCACCCTGTTGTCTGTGTGGGTCATAACGCCCCAGTATAGTGATGGTGTTAGTGAGGCCAGCAGGGGGCGCTCACCCTGTGGTCTGTGTGGGTCCTAACGCTCCAGTATAGTGATGGTGTTAGTGAGGCCAGCAGGGGACGCTCACCCTGTGGTCTGTGTGGGTCCTAATGCCCCAGTATAGTGATGGTGTTAGTGAGGCCAGCAGGGGGCGCTCACCCTGTGGTCTGTGTGGGTCCTAATGCCCCAGTATAGTGATGGTGTTAGTGAGGCCAGCAGGGGGCGCTCACCCTGTGGTCTGTGTGGGTCCTTACACCCCAGTATAGTGATGGTGTTAGTGAGGCCAGCAGGGGGCGCTCACCCTGTGGTCTGTGTGGGTCCTAATGCCCCAGTATAGTGATGGTGTTAGTGAGGCCAGCAGGGAGTGCTCACCCTGGGGTCTGTGTGGGTCCTAATGCCCCAGTATAGTGATGGTGTTAGTGAGGCCAGCAGGGGGCGCTCACCCTGTGGTCTGTGTGGGTCCTAATGCCCCAGTATAGTGATGGTGTTAGTGAGGCCAGCAGGGGACGCTCACCCTGTGGTCTGTGTGGGTCCTAATGCCCCAGTATAGTGATGGTGTTAGTGAGGCCAGCAGGGGGCGCTCACCCTGTGGTCAGTGTGGGTCCTAACGCCCCAGTATAGTGATGGTGTTAGTGAGGCCAGCAGGGGACGCTCACCCTGTGGTCTGTGTGGGTCCTAATGCCCCAGTATAGTGATGGTGTTAGTGAGGCCAGCAGGGGACGCTCACCCTGTGGTCTGTGTGGGTCCTAATGCCCCAGTATAGTGATGGTGTTAGTGAGGCCAGCAGGGGACGCTCACCCTGTGGTCTGTGTGGGTCCTAATGCCCCAGTATAGTGATGGTGTTAGTGAGGCCAGCAGGGGGCGCTCACCCTGGGGTCTGTGTGGGTCCTAATGCCCCAGTATAGTGATGGTGTTAGTGAGGCCAGCAGGGGGCGCTCACCCTGTGGTCTGTGTGGGTCCTAATGCCCCAGTATAGTGATGGTGTTAGTGAGGCCAGCAGGGGGCGCTCTCCCTGTGATCTGTGTGGGTCCTTACACCCCAGTATAGTGATGGGGACACTGTACTGTCAAAGAGCACCGTCTTTCGGATGAGACGTTAAACCGAGGTCCCGACTCTCTTTGGTCATTAAAAAAATCCCAGGACGTCCTTCGGAAAAAGAGTAGGGGTGTAACCCCGGCATCCTGGCCAAATTTGCCCATTGGCCCCTGTCCATCATGGCCTCCTAATAATCCCCATATCCTGATTGGCTTCATCACTCGGTCTCCTCTCCACCAATCAGCTGGTGTGTGGTGAGCGTTCTGGCGCAATATGGCTGCCGTCGCATCATCAGGTGGTGCTGCACACTGGTGGTGGTTGAGGAGATCCCCCCTTCTATGTAAAGCGCTTTGAGTGCCTTGAAAAGCGCTATATAAATCAAACGCATTATTAGGGGCCAAGCACCGAAGGTGCGGAGGCACCTATTGAAATCGTTAGTGTTCCTATTATTAGGGGCCAAGCACCGAAGGTGCGGAGGCACCTATTGAAATCGTTAGTGTTCCTATTATTATTATTCTGCTTCTTCCGCCATAGGAGTCTCTGGCAGCCCATAGAACCGTATGGTAAAAAGTTGTGAAATTTGGCACACTCATAGAGGCCAGTCTGAGCTGTCACTATAGCAAATTTGGTGCCTCTAACTCAATCCCTCTAGCGCCACCACCTGTCCAAAGTTTCACTCATATTTATGCTTATAACTTTTGACCCCTAAGGGCTAGAAACAAAATTCTTTTTTCATCGGATTCCTTGGCTCAAGCCGATTCGATTTCACCCTATGATGTCATTTTCCGGTATGCAAATTTTCCCGCCATTTTGAATTTTCTGAAAAACCTACTTTTTCGAACTCCTCCTAGGCCGTTGCTCCGATTTTCACGAAAATTGAAACAGATCATCTTCAGAGCATGTTGACAAAAAGTTATGGAATTCAAGTTGATTCGTCCAATCGTTTTCAATAAACGCACAAACAAATTTTACGTGGAGGTTGCAAAAACACACTAAAGGCTATATCTCCGCAACGCTTTATCGTATTCAAACCAAACTTGGTACATGTCATCACAAGCATGACTTGAAGCAACATGCAGCGTTTCGGCGCAGCGCCACCTACCTGTCCGGAGATATGAAAAATGCCTATTTTGGCTTATAACTTCTGAACCGTTTATCCAAAAATCATAAAATTGGTCTCATTAGATTCAGGGCGTCATGCCGAGTCGACTGATATCCAATTTTACCATGTCGGCCATTTTGGATGTCGGCCATTTTGAATTATGTGCAAAAATGCTGTATTTTATGAACGCATGAACAGATTGTTATGAAACTTGGTATGGGTCATCACCACGATGCCCTGAAGTAGCCTGAGAAGTTTCGAAACAGCGCCACCTAGTGGAGAATTTTTTTTTTTCAAACGCTTATAACTTTGGGTGTGGTTGACATATTTTGATGGGAGTGTGTTTTTTGGTCTCCTGAATCCTTGCCGACTCCAACGATACCAGACTTGCCAGGTTTCGGCATATGGTTTGCGCAGAGTTGTAATTTAGTGCTTAAAAAACATTTGCTGATATCTTCGAAACCGCTAGTCCGATCGAGACGAAACCAGCCTCAGAAGTTCGGAAACATAGGTCGATAGCTATACGCTAATGCCCAAATCTCAAAATATTGATAGTAAGGGGTAGTAAAATCCAATCAAAGTCAGGTGTCAGTCATTTTTTACGTGTTTTTTCATATAAATGTCTATAACTCCAAAACAAAATGAAATATTTTCACCAAACTTGACACACATATGTATGGGCTCACTACGAGGACACATAAAAAAATTGGTGGGATTGTGCCTCTTGGTGGCGCTATAATAAAACAAAACATGAAATTCCCATTGACTTCAATGCAGTATTACGGTTTAAAATGCTAATGCTATAATTTAAGAATGCACTAGTGTATCATTACAAAACTCGGTATGTGTCTTCCGCTCTATGTCCCGAAGATATTCAAAAAGTTTCGGGGCAGCGCCACCTTGTGGTCAAAAGTTGTAATAAAATGTACAAAAATGCTAATAACTTTTGATTAAATTAGCCTATTGTAATGAGACTGGTCATAATACATTCATTGGCTCATGCCGAGAAGATAGATACCAATTTTGCCATATTTTGCAAACATATCTGTGCTCCATCTTGTTATTTGTTAAAAATCTACTTTTTCAAACTCATCCTAGACCGTTTGTCCGATTTTCACCAAAATTGATCCGTATCGTCTTCAGACCATGCTGACAAATAGTTATGGATTTCGGATTGATAGACAAAACAGTTTTCATATACCACTGCAACAGAGTTGAGCCATGATGCAAAAATTACTCTTGAGGCTGTATCTCTGCAATGCTTTGACATATTGACACCAAACTTTGCATGTGTCATTGTCATCTCAATCTGACTAAACCACATCAGTTTCGTAACAGTGACACCTATTGGTCGAAAGTGATAAACCATTAAACCATTATTATTGACTGTATTTAAAATTTGACTGCTATTTTGCCTAAAATCAACTTAATAGGTCCTTAATGGCTCATTGTTGCAGTTGGCTTGAGACTTCCAGCCATGCTGGCATGTCTTGTCTTCTTCTTTGCGCTTGGCCCCGATAATGGCTGCTTGCAGCTATATTTATTATTAGGGGCCAAGCACCGAAGGTGCGGAGGCACCTATTGAAATTGTTAGTGTTCCTATTATTAGGGGCCAAGCACCGAAGGTGCGGAGGCACCTATTGAAATCGTTAGTGTTCCTATTATTAGGGGCCAAGCACCGAAGGTGCGGAGGCACCTATTGAAATCGTTAGTGTTCCTATTATTAGGGGCCAAGCACCGAAGGTGCGGAGGCACCTATTGAAATCGTTAGTGTTCCTATTATTATTCTGCTTCTTCTTCTTCTTCTTCTTCCGCCATAGGAGTCTCTGGCAGCCCATAGAACCGTATGGTAAAAAGTTGTGAAATTTGGCACACTCATAGAGGCCAGTCTGAGCTGTCACTATAGCAAATTTGGTGCCTCTAACTCAATCCCTCTAGCGCCACCACCTGTCCAAAGTTTCACTCATATTTATGCTTATAACTTTTGACCCCTAAGGGCTAGAAACAAAATTCTTTTTTCATCGGATTCCTTGGCTCAAGCCGATTCGATTTCACCCTATGATGTCATTTTCCGGTATGCAAATTTTCCCGCCATTTTGAATTTTCTGAAAAACCTACTTTTTCGAACTCCTCCTAGGCCGTTGCTCCGATTTTCACGAAAATTGAAACAGATCATCTTCAGAGCATGTTGACAAAAAGTTATGGAATTCAAGTTGATTCGTCCAATCGTTTTCAATAAACGCACAAACAAATTTTACGTGGAGGTTGCAAAAACACACTAAAGGCTATATCTCCGCAACGCTTTATCGTATTCAAACCAACCTTGGTACATGTCATCACAAGCATGACTTGAAGCAACATGCAGCGTTTCGGCGCAGCGCCACCTACCTGTCCGGAGATACGAAAAATGCCTATTTTGGCTTATAACTTCTGAACCGTTTATCCAAAAATCATAAAATTGGTCTCATTAGATTCAGGGCGTCATGCCGAGTCGACTGATATCCAATTTTACCATGTCGGCCATTTTGGATGTCGGCCATTTTGAATTATGTGCAAAAATGCTGTATTTTATGAACGCATGAACAGATTGTTATGAAACTTGGTATGGGTCATCACCACGATGCCCTGAAGTAGCCTGAGAAGTTTCGAAACAGCGCCACCTAGTGGAGAATTTTTTTTTTCAAACGCTTATAACTTTGGGTGTGGTTGACATATTTTGATGGGAGTGTGTTTTTTGGTCTCCTGAATCCTTGCCGACTCCAACGATACCAGACTTGCCAGGTTTCGGCATATGGTTTGCGCAGAGTTGTAATTTAGTGCTTAAAAAACATTTGCTGATATCTTCGAAACCGCTAGTCCGATCGAGACGAAACCAGCCTCAGAAGTTCGGAAACATAGGTCGATAGCTATACGCTAATGCCCAAATCTCAAAATATTGATAGTAAGGGGTAGTAAAATCCAATCAAAGTCAGGTGTCAGTCATTTTTTACGTGTTTTTTCATATAAATGTCTATAACTCCAAAACAAAATGAAATATTTTCACCAAACTTGACACACATATGTATGGGCTCACTACGAGGACACATAAAAAAATTGGTGGGATTGTGCCTCTTGGTGGCGCTATAATAAAACAAAACATGAAATTCCCATTGACTTCAATGCAGTATTACGGTTTAAAATGCTAATGCTATAATTTAAGAATGCACTAGTGTATCATTACAAAACTCGGTATGTGTCTTCCGCTCTATGTCCCGAAGATATTCAAAAAGTTTCGGGGCAGCGCCACCTTGTGGTCAAAAGTTGTTATAAAATGTACAAAAATGCTAATAACTTTTGATTAAATTAGCCTATTGTAATGAGACTGGTCATAATACATTCATTGGCTCATGCCGAGAAGATAGATACCAATTTTGCCATATTTTGCAAACATATCTGTGCTCCATCTTGTTATTTGTTAAAAATCTACTTTTTCAAACTCATCCTAGACCGTTTGTCCGATTTTCACCAAAATTGATCCGTATCGTCTTCAGACCATGCTGACAAATAGTTATGGATTTCGGATTGATAGACAAAACAGTTTTCATATACCACTGCAACAGAGTTGAGCCATGATGCAAAAATTACTCTTGAGGCTGTATCTCTGCAATGCTTTGACATATTGACACCAAACTTTGCATGTGTCATTGTCATCTCAATCTGACTAAACCACATCAGTTTCGTAACAGTGACACCTATTGGTCGAAAGTGATAAACCATTAAACCATTATTATTGACTGTATTTAAAATTTGACTGCTATTTTGCCTAAAATCAACTTAATAGGTCCTTAATGGCTCATTGTTGCAGTTGGCTTGAGACTTCCAGCCATGCTGGCATGTCTTGTCTTCTTCTTTGCGCTTGGCCCCGATAATGGCTGCTTGTTATTATTATTATTCTTCTTCCGCTCACAAGTCAATGGCAGCCCATAGAACCGCTCGCGGGAACATGATGAAATCTGGCACACATATAAAGGACAGTCACAACTGTCAATATATCAATTTTTGAGTCTCTAACTCAATCCCTCTAGCGCCACCAACAGTCCAAAGTTGCACTCATGTTTATGCTAATAACTCCTGAACTAAAAGGGCTAGAAACAAAATGCAAATTTTCTCTGACTCCTTGGCTCAAGCCGATTCGATTGCACCCTATGACGTCGTTTTGCGTCATAAAAATTACCGGACATTTTTAATTTTCCAAAAAAACTACTTTTTCGAACTCGTCCTAGACGGTTCATCTGATTTGCACGAAAATTGAACCAGATCATCTTCAGACCATGGTGACAAAAAGTTATGGAATTCAAGTTGATTCTTCAAATCGTTTACGATAAATGTGCGAACAAATTTTACGTAGAGGTTGCAAAAGCACACCAAAGGCCATATCTCTGCAACGCTTTATCGTATTCAAACCAAACTTGGTACATGTCATCACAAGCATGACCTGAGGCAACATGCAGTGTTTCGGCGCAGTGCACCCTACTGGTCCGGAGATACAAAAAAGGGCTATTTTGGCTTATAACTTCTAAATCATTTATCCAAAAATCATAAAATGTATCTCCTTAGATACGGGGAGTCATGCCGAGTCAACTGATATCCAAGTTTACTAGGTCTGCCTTTTTGGCTGTCGGCCATTTTGATTAATGTGCTAAAATGCTGTATTTTATGAACGTATGAACGGATTGTTACGAAACTTGGTATGGGTCATCAGCACAATGCCCTGAAGTAGCCTGAGAGGTTTCGAAACAGCGCCACCTAGTGGAAATTTTCCCCCCCCAAATGCTTATATCTTTGGCTGTGGTTGACATATTTGGATGGGAGTAACTTTTTTTTGTCTCCTGAATCCTTGCCGAGTCCAATGATACCAGACTTGCCAAGTTTCGGCGTATGGTTTGCGCAGCATTGTAATTTAGTGCTTAAAAAACATTAGCTGATATCTTCAAAACCGCTAGTCCGATCGAGACGAAACCAGCCTCAGAAGTTCGGAAACATAGGTCGATAGCTATACGCTAATGCCCAAATCTCAAAATATTGATAGTAAGGGGTAGTAAAATCCAATCAAAGTCAGGTGTTAGTCATTTTTTTAGTGTTTTTTCATGTAAATGTTTATAACTCCAAAACAAAATGAGATATTTTCACCAAACTCGACACGTATATGTATGGGCTCATTCTGAGTACAAATTAAAAAAAATGCTGGGATTGTGCCTCTTGGTGGCGCTATAATAGAACAAAACATGAAATACCCATTGACTTCATTGCAGTATTAGGGAATAAAATGCTAATGTTACACTTAACGAATGCATTAGCGTATCATTACAAAACTCGGTATGTGTCTTCTGCTCCATGCCCTGAAGGTACTCAAAAAGTTTTCGGGCAGCGCCACCTTGTGGTCAAAAGTTGTAATAAGGTGTACAAAATGCTAATAACTTTTGATTAAATTAGCCTATTGTAATGAGACTGGTCATAATTCATTCATTGGCTCCTGCCGAGAACATAAATACCAATATTGTCCATATTTGGCAAACCTCTCTGCCCTCTATCTTGTTATTGGTTAAAAACATACTTATTCAAACTCGTTCTAGACCGTTTGTCCAATTTTCACCAAAATTGAATCGTATCGTCTTCAGACCATGTGAACACATAATTATGGATTTCGTGTTGATAGACAAAACAGTTTTCATATACCACTGCAACAGAGTTGAGCTATGATGCAAAAATGACTCTTGAGGCTGTATCTCTGCAATGCTTTGACATATTGACACCAAACTTTGCATGTGTCATTTCCACCTCAGTTTGACTACACCACATCAGTTTCGCAAAAGTGCCACTTTTTGGTCGAAAATGATATACCATAAAATCATTATTATTGACTGTATTTAAAATTGTACTGCTTTTTTTGCCTAAAATCAACTTAATAAGTCTTTAATGGCTCATTGTTGCAGTTGGTCTTATACTCCTAGCTAGCTATGCTGGCATGTCTTAGGGTCTTCATTTCGCTTGGCCCCGACAATTGCTGCTTGCAGCTATATTTATTATTCTGCTTCTTCTTCTTCTTCTTCTTCTTCTTCTTCTTCCGCCATAGGAGTCTCTGGCAGCCCATAGAACCGTATGGTAAAAAGTTGTGAAATTTGGCACACTCATAGAGGCCAGTCTGAGCTGTCACTATAGCAAATTTGGTGCCTCTAACTCAATCCCTCTAGCGCCACCACCTGTCCAAAGTTTCACTCATATTTATGCTTATAACTTTTGACCCCTAAGGGCTAGAAACAAAATTCTTTTTTCATCGGATTCCTTGGCTCAAGCCGATTCGATTTCACCCTATGATGTCATTTTCCGGTATGCAAATTTTCCCGCCATTTTGAATTTTCTGAAAAACCTACTTTTTCGAACTCCTCCTAGGCCGTTGCTCCGATTTTCACGAAAATTGAAACAGATCATCTTCAGAGCATGTTGACAAAAAGTTATGGAATTCAAGTTGATTCGTCCAATCGTTTTCAATAAACGCACAAACAAATTTTACGTGGAGGTTGCAAAAACACACTAAAGGCTATATCTCCGCAACGCTTTATCGTATTCAAACCAACCTTGGTACATGTCATCACAAGCATGACTTGAAGCAACATGCAGCGTTTCGGCGCAGCGCCACCTACCTGTCCGGAGATACGAAAAATGCCTATTTTGGCTTATAACTTCTGAACCGTTTATCCAAAAATCATAAAATTGGTCTCATTAGATTCAGGGCGTCATGCCGAGTCGACTGATATCCAATTTTACCATGTCGGCCATTTTGGATGTCGGCCATTTTGAATTATGTGCAAAAATGCTGTATTTTATGAACGCATGAACAGATTGTTATGAAACTTGGTATGGGTCATCACCACGATGCCCTGAAGTAGCCTGAGAAGTTTCGAAACAGCGCCACCTAGTGGAGAATTTTTTTTTTCAAACGCTTATAACTTTGGGTGTGGTTGACATATTTTGATGGGAGTGTGTTTTTTGGTCTCCTGAATCCTTGCCGACTCCAACGATACCAGACTTGCCAGGTTTCGGCATATGGTTTGCGCAGAGTTGTAATTTAGTGCTTAAAAAACATTTGCTGATATCTTCGAAACCGCTAGTCCGATCGAGACGAAACCAGCCTCAGAAGTTCGGAAACATAGGTCGATAGCTATACGCTAATGCCCAAATCTCAAAATATTGATAGTAAGGGGTAGTAAAATCCAATCAAAGTCAGGTGTCAGTCCTTTTTTACGTGTTTTTTCATATAAATGTCTATAACTCCAAAACAAAATGAGATATTTTCACCAAACTTGACACACATATGTATGGGCTCACTATGAGGACACATAAAAAAATTGGTGGGATTGTGCCTCTTGGTGGCGCTATAATAAAACAAAACATGAAATTCCCATTGACTTCAATGCAGTATTATGGTTTAAAATGCTAATGCTATAATTTATGAATGCATTAGCGTATCGTTACAAAACTCGGTATGTGTCTTCCGCTCCATGTCCTGAAGATACTCAAAAAGTTTCGGGGTAGCGCCACCTTGTGGTCAAAAGTTGTAATAAAATGTACAAAAATGCTAATAACTTTTGATTAAATTAGCCTATTGTAATGAGACTGGTCATAATACATTCATTGGCTCATGCCGAGAAGATAGATACCAATTTTGCCATATTTTGCAAACATATCTGTGCTCCATCTTGTTATTTGTTAAAAATCTACTTTTTCAAACTCATCCTAGACCGTTTGTCCGATTTTCACCAAAATTGATCCGTATCGTCTTCAGACCATGCTGACAAATAGTTATGGATTTCGGATTGATAGACAAAACAGTTTTCATATACCACTGCAACAGAGTTGAGCCATGATGCAAAAATTACTCTTGAGGCTGTATCTCTGCAATGCTTTGACATATTGACACCAAACTTTGCATGTGTCATTGTCATCTCAATCTGACTAAACCACATCAGTTTCGTAACAGTGACACCTATTGGTCGAAAGTGATAAACCATTAAACCATTATTATTGACTGTATTTAAAATTTGACTGCTATTTTGCCTAAAATCAACTTAATAGGTCCTTAATGGCTCATTGTTGCAGTTGGCTTGAGACTTCCAGCCATGCTGGCATGTCTTGTCTTCTTCTTTGCGCTTGGCCCCGATAATGGCTGCTTGCAGCTATATTTAGGGGCCAAGCACCGAAGGTGCGGAGGCACCTATTGAAATTGTTAGTGTTCCTATTATTATTCTGCTTCTTCTTCTTCTTCTTTTTCCGCCATAGGAGTCTCTGGCAGCCCATAGAACCGTATGGTAAAAAGTTGTGAAATTTGGCACACTCATAGAGGCCAGTCTGAGCTGTCACTATAGCAAATTTGGTGCCTCTAACTCAATCCCTCTAGCGCCACCACCTGTCCAAAGTTTCACTCATATTTATGCTTATAACTTTTGACCCCTAAGGGCTAGAAACAAAATTCTTTTTTCATCGGATTCCTTGGCTCAAGCCGATTCGATTTCACCCTATGATGTCATTTTCCGGTATGCAAATTTTCCCGCCATTTTGAATTTTCTGAAAAACCTACTTTTTCGAACTCCTCCTAGGCCGTTGCTCCGATTTTCACGAAAATTGAAACAGATCATCTTCAGAGCATGTTGACAAAAAGTTATGGAATTCAAGTTGATTCGTCCAATCGTTTTCAATAAACGCACAAACAAATTTTACGTGGAGGTTGCAAAAACACACTAAAGGCTATATCTCCGCAACGCTTTATCGTATTCAAACCAACCTTGGTACATGTCATCACAAGCATGACTTGAAGCAACATGCAGCGTTTCGGCGCAGCGCCACCTACCTGTCCGGAGATACGAAAAATGCCTATTTTGGCTTATAACTTCTGAACCGTTTATCCAAAAATCATAAAATTGGTCTCATTAGATTCAGGGCGTCATGCCGAGTCGACTGATATCCAATTTTACCATGTCGGCCATTTTGGATGTCGGCCATTTTGAATTATGTGCAAAAATGCTGTATTTTATGAACGCATGAACAGATTGTTATGAAACTTGGTATGGGTCATCACCACGATGCCCTGAAGTAGCCTGAGAAGTTTCGAAACAGCGCCACCTAGTGGAGAATTTTTTTTTTCAAACGCTTATAACTTTGGGTGTGGTTGACATATTTTGATGGGAGTGTGTTTTTTGGTCTCCTGAATCCTTGCCGACTCCAACGATACCAGACTTGCCAGGTTTCGGCATATGGTTTGCGCAGAGTTGTAATTTAGTGCTTAAAAAACATTTGCTGATATCTTCGAAACCGCTAGTCCGATCGAGACGAAACCAGCCTCAGAAGTTCGGAAACATAGGTCGATAGCTATACGCTAATGCCCAAATCTCAAAATATTGATAGTAAGGGGTAGTAAAATCCAATCAAAGTCAGGTGTCAGTCCTTTTTTACGTGTTTTTTCATATAAATGTCCATAACTCCAAAACAAAATGAGATATTTTCACCAAACTTGACACACATATGTATGGGCTCACTATGAGGACACATAAAAAAATTGGTGGGATTGTGCCTCTTGGTGGCGCTATAATAAAACAAAACATGAAATTCCCATTGACTTCAATGCAGTATTATGGTTTAAAATGCTAATGCTATAATTTACGAATGCATTAGCGTATCGTTACAAAACTCGGTATGTGTCTTCCGCTCTATGTCCTGAAGATACTCAAAAAGTTTCGGGGTAGCGCCACCTTGTGGTCAAAAGTTGTAATAAAATGTACAAAAATGCTAATAACTTTTGATTAAATTAGCCTATTGTAATGAGACTGGTCATAATACATTCATTGGCTCATGCCGAGAAGATAGATACCAATTTTGCCATATTTTGCAAACATATCTGTGCTCCATCTTGTTATTTGTTAAAAATCTACTTTTTCAAACTCATCCTAGACCGTTTGTCCGATTTTCACCAAAATTGATCCGTATCGTCTTCAGACCATGCTGACAAATAGTTATGGATTTCGGATTGATAGACAAAACAGTTTTCATATACCACTGCAACAGAGTTGAGCCATGATGCAAAAATTACTCTTGAGGCTGTATCTCTGCAATGCTTTGACATATTGACACCAAACTTTGCATGTGTCATTGTCATCTCAATCTGACTAAACCACATCAGTTTCGTAACAGTGACACCTATTGGTCGAAAGTGATAAACCATTAAACCATTATTATTGACTGTATTTAAAATTTGACTGCTATTTTGCCTAAAATCAACTTAATAGGTCCTTAATGGCTCATTGTTGCAGTTGGCTTGAGACTTCCAGCCATGCTGGCATGTCTTGTCTTCTTCTTTGCGCTTGGCCCCGATAATGGCTGCTTGCAGCTATATTTAGGGGCCAAGCACCGAAGGTGCGGAGGCACCTATTGAAATCGTTAGTGTTCCTATTATTATTATTCTGCTTCTTCCGCCATAGGAGTCTCTGGCAGCCCATAGAACCGTATGGTAAAAAGTTGTGAAATTTGGCACACTCATAGAGGCCAGTCTGAGCTGTCACTATAGCAAATTTGGTGCCTCTAACTCAATCCCTCTAGCGCCACCACCTGTCCAAAGTTTCACTCATATTTATGCTTATAACTTTTGACCCCTAAGGGCTAGAAACAAAATTCTTTTTTCATCGGATTCCTTGGCTCAAGCCGATTCGATTTCACCCTATGATGTCATTTTCCGGTATGCAAATTTTCCCGCCATTTTGAATTTTCTGAAAAACCTACTTTTTCGAACTCCTCCTAGGCCGTTGCTCCGATTTTCACGAAAATTGAAACAGATCATCTTCAGAGCATGTTGACAAAAAGTTATGGAATTCAAGTTGATTCGTCCAATCGTTTTCAATAAACGCACAAACAAATTTTACGTGGAGGTTGCAAAAACACACTAAAGGCTATATCTCCGCAACGCTTTATCGTATTCAAACCAACCTTGGTACATGTCATCACAAGCATGACTTGAAGCAACATGCAGCGTTTCGGCGCAGCGCCACCTACCTGTCCGGAGATATGAAAAATGCCTATTTTGGCTTATAACTTCTGAACCGTTTATCCAAAAATCATAAAATTGGTCTCATTAGATTCAGGGCGTCATGCCGAGTCGACTGATATCCAATTTTACCATGTCGGCCATTTTGGATGTCGGCCATTTTGAATTATGTGCAAAAATGCTGTATTTTATGAACGCATGAACAGATTGTTATGAAACTTGGTATGGGTCATCACCACGATGCCCTGAAGTAGCCTGAGAAGTTTCGAAACAGCGCCACCTAGTGGAGAATTTTTTTTTTCAAACGCTTATAACTTTGGGTGTGGTTGACATATTTTGATGGGAGTGTGTTTTTTGGTCTCCTGAATCCTTGCCGACTCCAACGATACCAGACTTGCCAGGTTTCGGCATATGGTTTGCGCAGAGTTGTAATTTAGTGCTTAAAAAACATTTGCTGATATCTTCGAAACCGCTAGTCCGATCGAGACGAAACCAGCCTCAGAAGTTCGGAAACATAGGTCGATAGCTATACGCTAATGCCCAAATCTCAAAATATTGATAGTAAGGGGTAGTAAAATCCAATCAAAGTCAGGTGTCAGTCATTTTTTACGTGTTTTTTCATATAAATGTCTATAACTCCAAAACAAAATGAAATATTTTCACCAAACTTGACACACATATGTATGGGCTCACTACGAGGACACATAAAAAAATTGGTGGGATTGTGCCTCTTGGTGGCGCTATAATAAAACAAAACATGAAATTCCCATTGACTTCAATGCAGTATTACGGTTTAAAATGCTAATGCTATAATTTAAGAATGCACTAGTGTATCATTACAAAACTCGGTATGTGTCTTCCGCTCTATGTCCCGAACATATTCAAAAAGTTTCGGGGCAGCGCCACCTTGTGGTCAAAAGTTGTAATAAAATGTACAAAAATGCTAATAACTTTTGATTAAATTAGCCTATTGTAATGAGACTGGTCATAATACATTCATTGGCTCATGCCGAGAAGATAGATACCAATTTTGCCATATTTTGCAAACATATCTGTGCTCCATCTTGTTATTTGTTAAAAATCTACTTTTTCAAACTCATCCTAGACCGTTTGTCCGATTTTCACCAAAATTGATCCGTATCGTCTTCAGACCATGCTGACAAATACTTATGGATTTCGGATTGATAGACAAAACAGTTTTCATATACCACTGCAACAGAGTTGAGCCATGATGCAAAAATTACTCTTGAGGCTGTATCTCTGCAATGCTTTGACATATTGACACCAAACTTTGCATGTGTCATTGTCATCTCAATCTGACTAAACCACATCAGTTTCGTAACAGTGACACCTATTGGTCGAAAGTGATAAACCATTAAACCATTATTATTGACTGTATTTAAAATTTGACTGCTATTTTGCCTAAAATCAACTTAATAGGTCCTTAATGGCTCATTGTTGCAGTTGGCTTGAGACTTCCAGCCATGCTGGCATGTCTTGTCTTCTTCTTTGCGCTTGGCCCCGATAATGGCTGCTTGCAGCTATATTTAGGGGCCAAGCACCGAAGGTGCGGAGGCACCTATTGAAATCGTTAGTGTTCCTATTATTATTATTCTGCTTCTTCTTCTTCTTCTTCTTCCGCCATAGGAGTCTCTGGCAGCCCATAGAACCGTATGGTAAAAAGTTGTGAAATTTGGCACACTCATAGAGGCCAGTCTGAGCTGTCACTATAGCAAATTTGGTGCCTCTAACTCAATCCCTCTAGCGCCACCACCTGTCCAAAGTTTCACTCATATTTATGCTTATAACTTTTGACCCCTAAGGGCTAGAAACAAAATTCTTTTTTCATCGGATTCCTTGGCTCAAGCCGATTCGATTTCACCCTATGATGTCATTTTCCGGTATGCAAATTTTCCCGCCATTTTGAATTTTCTGAAAAACCTACTTTTTCGAACTCCTCCTAGGCCGTTGCTCCGATTTTCACGAAAATTGAAACACATCATCTTCAGAGCATGTTGACAAAAAGTTATGGAATTCAAGTTGATTCGTCCAATCGTTTTCAATAAACGCACAAACAAATTTTACGTGGAGGTTGCAAAAACACACTAAAGGCTATATCTCCGCAACGCTTTATCGTATTCAAACCAACCTTGGTACATGTCATCACAAGCATGACTTGAAGCAACATGCAGCGTTTCGGCGCAGCGCCACCTACCTGTCCGGAGATACGAAAAATGCCTATTTTGGCTTATAACTTCTGAACCGTTTATCCAAAAATCATAAAATTGGTCTCATTAGATTCAGGGCGTCATGCCGAGTCGACTGATATCCAATTTTACCATGTCGGCCATTTTGGATGTCGGCCATTTTGAATTATGTGCAAAAATGCTGTATTTTATGAACGCATGAACAGATTGTTATGAAACTTGGTATGGGTCATCACCACGATGCCCTGAAGTAGCCTGAGAAGTTTCGAAACAGCGCCACCTAGTGGAGAATTTTTTTTTTCAAACGCTTATAACTTTGGGTGTGGTTGACATATTTTGATGGGAGTGTGTTTTTTGGTCTCCTGAATCCTTGCCGACTCCAACGATACCAGACTTGCCAGGTTTCGGCATATGGTTTGCGCAGAGTTGTAATTTAGTGCTTAAAAAACATTTGCTGATATCTTCGAAACCGCTAGTCCGATCGAGACGAAACCAGCCTCAGAAGTTCGGAAACATAGGTCGATAGCTATATGCTAATGCCCAAATCTCAAAATATTGATAGTAAGGGGTAGTAAAATCCAATCAAAGTCAGGTGTCAGTCCTTTTTTACGTGTTTTTTCATATAAATGTCTATAACTCCAAAACAAAATGAGATATTTTCACCAAACTTGACACACATATGTATGGGCTCACTATGAGGACACATAAAAAAATTGGTGGGATTGTGCCTCTTGGTGGCGCTATAATAAAACAAAACATGAAATTCCCATTGACTTCAATGCAGTATTACGGTTTAAAATGCTAATGCTATAATTTAAGAATGCATTAGCGTATCGTTACAAAACTCGGTATGTGTCTTCCGCTCCATGTCCTGAAGATACTCAAAAAGTTTCGGGGTAGCGCCACCTTGTGGTCAAAAGTTGTAATAAAATGTACAGAAATGCGAATAACTTTTGATTAAATTAACCCATTGTAATGAAACTGGTCATAATACAGTCAATGGCTCATGCCGAGAACATGGATACCAATTGTGCCATATTTTGCAAACCTATCTGTCCTCCGTCTTGTTATTTGTTAAAAACCTACTTTTTCAAACTCATCCTAGACCGTTTGTCCGATTTTCACCAAAATTGATCCGTATCGTCTTCAGACCATGCTGACAAATAGTTATGGATTTCGGATTGATAGACAAAACAGTTTTCATATACCACTGCAACAGAGTTGAGCCATGATGCAAAAATTACTCTTGAGGCTGTATCTCTGCAATGCTTTGACATATTGACACCAAACTTTGCATGTGTCATTGTCATCTCAATCTGACTAAACCACATCAGTTTCGTAACAGTGACACCTATTGGTCGAAAGTGATAAACCATTAAACCATTATTATTGACTGTATTTAAAATTTGACTGCTATTTTGCCTAAAATCAACTTAATAGGTCCTTAATGGCTCATTGTTGCAGTTGGCTTGAGACTTCCAGCCATGCTGGCATGTCTTGTCTTCTTCTTTGCGCTTGGCCCCGATAATGGCTGCTTGCAGCTATATTTATTATTCTGCTTCTTCCGCCATAGGAGTCTCTGGCAGCCCATAGAACCGTATGGTAAAAAGTTGTGAAATTTGGCACACTCATAGAGGCCAGTCTGAGCTGTCACTATAGCAAATTTGGTGCCTCTAACTCAATCCCTCTAGCGCCACCACCTGTCCAAAGTTTCACTCATATTTATGCTTATAACTTTTGACCCCTAAGGGCTAGAAACAAAATTCTTTTTTCATCGGATTCCTTGGCTCAAGCCGATTCGATTTCACCCTATGATGTCATTTTCCGGTATGCAAATTTTCCCGCCATTTTGAATTTTCTGAAAAACCTACTTTTTCGAACTCCTCCTAGGCCGTTGCTCCGATTTTCACGAAAATTGAAACAGATCATCTTCAGAGCATGTTGACAAAAAGTTATGGAATTCAAGTTGATTCGTCCAATCGTTTTCAATAAACGCACAAACAAATTTTACGTGGAGGTTGCAAAAACACACTAAAGGCTATATCTCCGCAACGCTTTATCGTATTCAAACCAACCTTGGTACATGTCATCACAAGCATGACTTGAAGCAACATGCAGCGTTTCGGCGCAGCGCCACCTACCTGTCCGGAGATATGAAAAATGCCTATTTTGGCTTATAACTTCTGAACCGTTTATCCAAAAATCATAAAATTGGTCTCATTAGATTCAGGGCGTCATGCCGAGTCGACTGATATCCAATTTTACCATGTCGGCCATTTTGGATGTCGGCCATTTTGAATTATGTGCAAAAATGCTGTATTTTATGAACGCATGAACGGATTGTTATGAAACTTGGTATGGGTCATCACCACGATGCCCTGAAGTAGCCTGAGAAGTTTCGAAACAGCGCCACCTAGTGGAGAATTTTTTTTTTCAAACGCTTATAACTTTGGGTGTGGTTGACATATTTTGATGGGAGTGTGTTTTTTGGTCTCCTGAATCCTTGCCGACTCCAACGATACCAGACTTGCCAGGTTTCGGCATATGGTTTGCGCAGAGTTGTAATTTAGTGCTTAAAAAACATTTGCTGATATCTTCGAAACCGCTAGTCCGATCGAGACGAAACCAGCCTCAGAAGTTCGGAAACATAGGTCGATAGCTATACGCTAATGCCCAAATCTCAAAATATTGATAGTAAGGGGTAGTAAAATCCAATCAAAGTCAGGTGTCAGTCCTTTTTTACGTGTTTTTTCATATAAATGTCTATAACTCCAAAACAAAATGAAATATTTTCACCAAACTTGACACACATATGTATGGGCTCACTACGAGGACACATAAAAAAATTGGTGGGATTGTGCCTCTTGGTGGCGCTATAATAAAACAAAACATGAAATTCCCATTGACTTCAATGCAGTATTACGGTTTAAAATGCTAATGCTATAATTTAAGAATGCACTAGTGTATCATTACAAAACTCGGTATGTGTCTTCCGCTCTATGTCCCGAAGATATTCAAAAAGTTTCGGGGCAGCGCCACCTTGTGGTCAAAAGTTGTAATAAAATGTACAAAAATGCTAATAACTTTTGATTAAATTAGCCTATTGTAATGAGACTGGTCATAATACATTCATTGGCTCATGCCGAGAAGATAGATACCAATTTTGCCATATTTTGTGAATAACTTTTGATTAAATTAACCCATTGTAATGAAACTGGTCATAATACAGTCAATGGCTCATGCCGAGAACATGGATACCAATTGTGCCATATTTTGCAAACCTATCTGTCCTCCGTCTTGTTATTTGTTAAAAACCTACTTTTTCAAACTCATCCTAGACCGTTTGTCCGATTTTCACCAAAATTGATCCGTATCGTCTTCAGACCATGCTGACAAATAGTTATGGATTTCGGATTGATAGACAAAACAGTTTTCATATACCACTGCAACAGAGTTGAGCCATGATGCAAAAATTACTCTTGAGGCTGTATCTCTGCAATGCTTTGACATATTGACACCAAACTTTGCATGTGTCATTGTCATCTCAATCTGACTAAACCACATCAGTTTCGTAACAGTGACACCTATTGGTCGAAAGTGATAAACCATTAAACCATTATTATTGACTGTATTTAAAATTTGACTGCTATTTTGCCTAAAATCAACTTAATAGGTCCTTAATGGCTCATTGTTGCAGTTGGCTTGAGACTTCCAGCCACGCTGGCATGTCTTGTCTTCTTCTTTGCGCTTGGCCCCGATAATGGCTGCTTGCAGCTATATTTAGGGGCCAAGCACCGAAGGTGCGGAGGCACCTATTGAAATCGTTAGTGTTCCTATTATTATTATTCTGCTTCTTCTTCTTCTTCTTCTTCTTTTTCCGCCATAGGAGTCTCTGGCAGCCCATAGAACCGTATGGTAAAAAGTTGTGAAATTTGGCACACTCATAGAGGCCAGTCTGAGCTGTCACTATAGCAAATTTGGTGCCTCTAACTCAATCCCTCTAGCGCCACCACCTGTCCAAAGTTTCACTCATATTTATGCTTATAACTTTTGACCCCTAAGGGCTAGAAACAAAATTCTTTTTTCATCGGATTCCTTGGCTCAAGCCGATTCGATTTCACCCTATGATGTCATTTTCCGGTATGCAAATTTTCCCGCCATTTTGAATTTTCTGAAAAAACTACTTTTTCGAACTCCTCCTAGGCCGTTGCTCCGATTTTCACGAAAATTGAAACAGATCATCTTCAGAGCATGTTGACAAAAAGTTATGGAATTCAAGTTGATTCGTCCAATCGTTTTCAATAAACGCACAAACAAATTTTACGTGGAGGTTGCAAAAACACACTAAAGGCTATATCTCCGCAACGCTTTATCGTATTCAAACCAACCTTGGTACATGTCATCACAAGCATGACTTGAAGCAACATGCAGCGTTTCGGCGCAGCGCCACCTACCTGTCCGGAGATACGAAAAATGCCTATTTTGGCTTATAACTTCTGAACCGTTTATCCAAAAATCATAAAATTGGTCTCATTAGATTCAGGGCGTCATGCCGAGTCGACTGATATCCAATTTTACCATGTCGGCCATTTTGGATGTCGGCCATTTTGAATTATGTGCAAAAATGCTGTATTTTATGAACGCATGAACAGATTGTTATGAAACTTGGTATGGGTCATCACCACGATGCCCTGAAGTAGCCTGAGAAGTTTCGAAACAGCGCCACCTAGTGGAGAATTTTTTTTTTCAAACGCTTATAACTTTGGGTGTGGTTGACATATTTTGATGGGAGTGTGTTTTTTGGTCTCCTGAATCCTTGCCGACTCCAACGATACCAGACTTGCCAGGTTTCGGCATATGGTTTGCGCAGAGTTGTAATTTAGTGCTTAAAAAACATTTGCTGATATCTTCGAAACCGCTAGTCCGATCGAGACGAAACCAGCCTCAGAAGTTCGGAAACATAGGTCGATAGCTATACGCTAATGCCCAAATCTCAAAATATTGATAGTAAGGGGTAGTAAAATCCAATCAAAGTCAGGTGTCAGTCATTTTTTACGTGTTTTTTCATATAAATGTCTATAACTCCAAAACAAAATGAAATATTTTCACCAAACTTGACACACATATGTATGGGCTCACTACGAGGACACATAAAAAAATTGGTGGGATTGTGCCTCTTGGTGGCGCTATAATAAAACAAAACATGAAATTCCCATTGACTTCAATGCAGTATTACGGTTTAAAATGCTAATGCTATAATTTAAGAATGCACTAGTGTATCATTACAAAACTCGGTATGTGTCTTCCGCTCTATGTCCCGAAGATATTCAAAAAGTTTCGGGGCAGCGCCACCTTGTGGTCAAAAGTTGTAATAAAATGTACAAAAATGCTAATAACTTTTGATTAAATTAGCCTATTGTAATGAGACTGGTCATAATACATTCATTGGCTCATGCCGAGAAGATAGATACCAATTTTGCCATATTTTGCAAACATATCTGTGCTCCATCTTGTTATTTGTTAAAAATCTACTTTTTCAAACTCATCCTAGACCGTTTGTCCGATTTTCACCAAAATTGATCCGTATCGTCTTCAGACCATGCTGACAAATAGTTATGGATTTCGGATTGATAGACAAAACAGTTTTCATATACCACTGCAACAGAGTTGAGCCATGATGCAAAAATTACTCTTGAGGCTGTATCTCTGCAATGCTTTGACATATTGACACCAAACTTTGCATGTGTCATTGTCATCTCAATCTGACTAAACCACATCAGTTTCGTAACAGTGACACCTATTGGTCGAAAGTGATAAACCATTAAACCATTATTATTGACTGTATTTAAAATTTGACTGCTATTTTGCCTAAAATCAACTTAATAGGTCCTTAATGGCTCATTGTTGCAGTTGGCTTGAGACTTCCAGCCATGCTGGCATGTCTTGTCTTCTTCTTTGCGCTTGGCCCCGATAATGGCTGCTTGCAGCTATATTTAGGGGCCAAGCACCGAAGGTGCGGAGGCACCTATTGAAATCGTTAGTGTTCCTATTATTATTATTCTGCTTCTTCTTCTTCTTCTTCTTCTTTTTCCGCCATAGGAGTCTCTGGCAGCCCATAGAACCGTATGGTAAAAAGTTGTGAAATTTGGCACACTCATAGAGGCCAGTCTGAGCTGTCACTATAGCAAATTTGGTGCCTCTAACTCAATCTCTCTAGCGCCACCACCTGTCCAAAGTTTCACTCATATTTATGCTTATAACTTTTGACCCCTAAGGGCTAGAAACAAAATTCTTTTTTCATCGGATTCCTTGGCTCAAGCCGATTCGATTTCACCCTATGATGTCATTTTCCGGTATGCAAATTTTCCCGCCATTTTGAATTTTCTGAAAAACCTACTTTTTCTAACTCCTCCTAGGCCGTTGCTCCGATTTTCATGAAAATTGAAACAGATCATCTTCATAGCATGCTGACAAAAAGTTATGGAATTTAAGTTGATTCGTCCAATCGTTTTCAATAAACGCACAAACAAATTTTACGTAGAGGTTGCAAAAACACACTAAAGGCTATATCTCCACAACGCTTTATCGTATTCAAACCAAACTTGGTACATGTCATCACAAGCATGACCTGAAGCAACATGCTGCGTTTCGGCGCAGCGCCACCTACTGGTCCGGAGATACGAAAAATGCATATTTTGGCTTATAACTTCTGAACCGTTTATCCAAAAATCATAAAATTGGTCTCATTAGATTCAGGGCGTCATGCCGAGTCGACTGATATCCAATTTTACCATGTCGGCCATTTTGGATGTCGGCCATTTTGAATTATGTGCAAAAATGCTGTATTTTATGAACGCATGAACGGATTGTTACGAAACTTGGTATGGGTCATCACCACGATGCCCTGAAGTAGCCTGAGAAGTTTCGAAACAGCGCCACCTAGTGGATAATTCTTTTTTTTCAAACGCTTATAACTTTGGGTGTGAGTGAAAAATTTTGATGGGAGTAGCTTTTTTGGGCTCCTGAATCCTTGCCGAGTCCAACGATACAAGACATGCCCAGTTTCGGCATATGGTTTGCGCAGCGTTGTAATTTAGCGCTTAAAAAACATTTGCTGATATCTTCAAAACCGCTAGTCCGATCGAGACGAAACCAGCCTCAGAAGTTCGGAAACATAGGTCGATAGCTATACGCTAATGCCCAAATGTCAAAATATTGATAGTAAGGGGTAGTAAAATCCAATCAAAGTCAGGTGTCAGTCATTTTTTACGTGTTTTTTCATATAAATGTCTATAACTCCAAAACAAAATGAAATATTTTCACCAAACTTGACACACATATGTATGGGCTCACTACGAGGACACATAAAAAAATTGGTGGGATTGTGCCTCTTGGTGGCGCTATAATAAAACAAAACATGAAATTCCCATTGACTTCAATGCAGTATTACGGTTTAAAATGCTAATGCTATAATTTAAGAATGCACTAGTGTATCATTACAAAACTCGGTATGTGTCTTCCGCTCTATGTCCCGAAGATATTCAAAAAGTTTCGGGGCAGCGCCACCTTGTGGTCAAAAGTTGTAATAAAATGTACAAAAATGCTAATAACTTTTGATTAAATTAGCCTATTGTAATGAGACTGGTCATAATACATTCATTGGCTCATGCCGAGAAGATAGATACCAATTTTGCCATATTTTGCAAACATATCTGTGCTCCATCTTGTTATTTGTTAAAAATCTACTTTTTCAAACTCATCCTAGACCGTTTGTCCGATTTTCACCAAAATTGATCCGTATCGTCTTCAGACCATGCTGACAAATACTTATGGATTTCGGATTGATAGACAAAACAGTTTTCATATACCACTGCAACAGAGTTGAGCCATGATGCAAAAATGACTCTTGAGGCTGTATCTCTGCAATGCTTTGACATATTGACACCAAACTTTGCATGTGTCATTGTCATCTCAATCTGACTAAACCACATCAGTTTCGTAACAGTGACACCTATTGGTCGAAAGTGATAAACCATTAAACCATTATTATTGACTGTATTTAAAATTTGACTGCTATTTTGCCTAAAATCAACTTAATAGGTCCTTAATGGCTCATTGTTGCAGTTGGCTTGAGACTTCCAGCCGTGCTGGCATGTCTTGTCTTCTTCTTTGCGCTTGGCCCCGATAATGGCTGCTTGCAGCTATATTTATTATTCTGCTTCTTCTTCTTCTTCTTCTTATTCTTTTTCTTCCGCCATAGGAGTCTCTGGCAGCCCATAGAACCGTATGGTAAAAAGTTGTGAAATTTGGCACACTCATAGAGGCCAGTCTGAGCTGTCACTATAGCAAATTTGGTGCCTCTAACTCAATCCCTCTAGCGCCACCACCTGTCCAAAGTTTCACTCATATTTATGCTTATAACTTTTGACCCCTAAGGGCTAGAAACAAAATTCTTTTTTCATCGGATTCCTTGGCTCAAGCCGATTCGATTTCACCCTATGATGTCATTTTCCGGTATGCAAATTTTCCCGCCATTTTGAATTTTCTGAAAAACCTACTTTTTCGAACTCCTCCTAGGCCGTTGCTCCGATTTTCACGAAAATTGAAACAGATCATCTTCAGAGCATGTTGACAAAAAGTTATGGAATTCAAGTTGATTCGTCCAATCGTTTTCAATAAACGCACAAACAAATTTTACGTGGAGGTTGCAAAAACACACTAAAGGCTATATCTCCGCAACGCTTTATCGTATTCAAACCAACCTTGGTACATGTCATCACAAGCATGACTTGAAGCAACATGCAGCGTTTCGGCGCAGCGCCACCTACCTGTCCGGAGATACGAAAAATGCCTATTTTGGCTTATAACTTCTGAACCGTTTATCCAAAAATCATAAAATTGGTCTCATTAGATTCAGGGCGTCATGCCGAGTCGACTGATATCCAATTTTACCATGTCGGCCATTTTGGATGTCGGCCATTTTGAATTATGTGCAAAAATGCTGTATTTTATGAACGCATGAACAGATTGTTATGAAACTTGGTATGGGTCATCACCACGATGCCCTGAAGTAGCTTGAGAAGTTTCGAAACAGCGCCACCTAGTGGAGAATTTTTTTTTTCAAACGCTTATAACTTTGGGTGTGGTTGACATATTTTGATGGGAGTGTGTTTTTTGGTCTCCTGAATCCTTGCCGACTCCAACGATACCAGACTTGCCAGGTTTCGGCATATGGTTTGCGCAGAGTTGTAATTTAGTGCTTAAAAAACATTTGCTGATATCTTCGAAACCGCTAGTCCGATCGAGACGAAACCAGCCTCAGAAGTTCGGAAACATAGGTCGATAGCCACACGCTAATGCCCAAATCTCAAAATATTGATAGTAAGGGGTAGTAAAATCCGATCAAAGTCAGGTGTCAGTCATTTTTTACGTGTTTTTTCATATAAATGTCTATAACTCCAAAACAAAATGAGATATTTTCACCAAACTTGACACACATATGTATGGGCTCACTACGAGGACACATAAAAAAATTGGTGGGATTGTGCCTCTTGGTGGCGCTATAATAAAACAAAACATGAAATTCCCATTGACTTCAATGCAGTATTACGGTTTAAAATGCTAATGCTATAATTTAAGAATGCACTAGTGTATCATTACAAAACTCGGTATGTGTCTTCCGCTCTATGTCCCGAAGATATTCAAAAAGTTTCGGGGCAGCGCCACCTTGTGGTCAAAAGTTGTAATAAAATGTACAAAAATGCTAATAACTTTTGATTAAATTAGCCTATTGTAATGAGACTGGTCATAATACATTCATTGGCTCATGCCGAGAAGATAGATACCAATTTTGCCATATTTTGCAAACATATCTGTGCTCCATCTTGTTATTTGTTAAAAATCTACTTTTTCAAACTCATCCTAGACCGTTTGTCCGATTTTCACCAAAATTGATCCGTATCGTCTTCAGACCATGCTGACAAATACTTATGGATTTCGGATTGATAGACAAAACAGTTTTCATATACCACTGCAACAGAGTTGAGCCATGATGCAAAAATGACTCTTGAGGCTGTATCTCTGCAATGCTTTGACATATTGACACCAAACTTTGCATGTGTCATTGTCATCTCAATCTGACTAAACCACATCAGTTTCGTAACAGTGACACCTATTGGTCGAAAGTGATAAACCATTAAACCATTATTATTGACTGTATTTAAAATTTTACTGCTATTTTGCCTAAAATCAACTTAATAGGTCCTTAATGGCTCATTGTTGCAGTTGGCTTGAGACTTCCAGCCATGCTGGCATGTCTTGTCTTCTTCTTTGCGCTTGGCCCCGATAATGGCTGCTTGCAGCTATATTTCTGCTTCTTCTTCTTCTTCTTCTTTTTCTTCCGCCATAGGAGTCTCTGGCAGCCCATAGAACCGTATGGTAAAAAGTTGTGAAATTTGGCACACTCATAGAGGCCAGTCTGAGCTGTCACTATAGCAAATTTGGTGCCTCTAACTCAATCCCTCTAGCGCCACCACCTGTCCAAAGTTTCACTCATATTTATGCTTATAACTTTTGACCCCTAAGGGCTAGAAACAAAATTCTTTTTTCATCGGATTCCTTGGCTCAAGACGATTCGATTTCACCCTATGATGTCATTTTCCGGTATGCAAATTTTCCCGCCATTTTGAATTTTCTGAAAAACCTACTTTTTCGAACTCCTCCTAGGCCGTTGCTCCGATTTTCACGAAAATTGAAACAGATCATCTTCAGAGCATGTTGACAAAAAGTTATGGAATTCAAGTTGATTCGTCCAATCGTTTTCAATAAACGCACAAACAAATTTTACGTGGAGGTTGCAAAAACACACTAAAGGCTATATCTCCGCAACGCTTTATCGTATTCAAACCAAACTTGGTACATGTCATCACAAGCATGACCTGAAGCAACATGCAGCGTTTCGGCGCAGCGCCACCTACTGGTCCGGAGATACGAAAAATGCATATTTTGGCTTATAACTTCTGAACCGTTTATCCAAAAATCATAAAATTGGTCTCATTAGATTCAGGGCGTCATGCCGAGTCGACTGATATCCAATTTTACCATGTCGGCCATTTTGGATGTCGGCCATTTTGAATTATGTGCAAAAATGCTGTATTTTATGAACGCATGAACAGATTGTTATGAAACTTGGTATGGGTCATCACCACGATGCCCTGAAGTAGCCTGAGAAGTTTCGAAACAGCGCCACCTAGTGGAGAATTTTTTTTTTCAAACGCTTATAACTTTGGGTGTGGTTGACATATTTTGATGGGAGTGTGTTTTTTGGTCTCCTGAATCCTTGCCGACTCCAACGATACCAGACTTGCCAGGTTTCGGCATATGGTTTGCGCAGAGTTGTAATTTAGTGCTTAAAAAACATTTGCTGATATCTTCGAAACCGCTAGTCCGATCGAGACGAAACCAGCCTCAGAAGTTCGGAAACATAGGTTGATAGCTATACGCTAATGCCCAAATCTCAAAATATTGATAGTAAGGGGTAGTAAAATCCAATCAAAGTCAGGTGTCAGTCCTTTTTTACGTGTTTTTTCATATAAATGTCTATAACTCCAAAACAAAATGAGATATTTTCACCAAACTTGACACACATATGTATGGGCTCACTATGAGGACACATAAAAAAATTGGTGGGATTGTGCCTCTTGGTGGCGCTATAATAAAACAAAACATGAAATTCCCATTGACTTCAATGCAGTATTATGGTTTAAAATGCTAATGCTATAATTTAAGAATGCATTAGCGTATCGTTACAAAACTCGGTATGTGTCTTCCGCTCCATGTCCTGAAGATACTCAAAAAGTTTCGGGGTAGCGCCACCTTGTGGTCAAAAGTTGTAATAAAATGTACAGAAATGCAAATAACTTTTGATTAAATTAACCCATTGTAATGAAACTGGTCATAATACAGTCAATGGCTCATGCCGAGAACATGGATACCAATTGTGCCATATTTTGCAAACCTATCTGTCCTCCGTCTTGTTATTTGTTAAAAACCTACTTTTTCAAACTCATCCTAGACCGTTTGTCCGATTTTCACCAAAATTGATCCGTATCGTCTTCAGACCATGCTGACAAATAGTTATGGATTTCGGATTGATAGACAAAACAGTTTTCATATACCACTGCAACAGAGTTGAGCCATGATGCAAAAATTACTCTTGAGGCTGTATCTCTGCAATGCTTTGACATATTGACACCAAACTTTGCATGTGTCATTGTCATCTCAATCTGACAAAACCACATCAGTTTCGTAACAGTGACACCTATTGGTCGAAAGTGATAAACCATTAAACCATTATTATTGACTGTATTTAAAATTTGACTGCTATTTTGCCTAAAATCAACTTAATAGGTCCTTAATGGCTCATTGTTGCAGTTGGCTTGAGACTTCCAGCCATGCTGGCATGTCTTGTCTTCTTCTTTGCGCTTGGCCCCGATAATGGCTGCTTGCAGCTATATTTATTATTATTATTATTATTATTATTATTATTATTATAAATTTTATTTAAAGAAGACATGATGAAATATGTGCGCATACACACTGTTAGTTTATTTTTAGACCATTATTGAGTGCACTCATTCAGTCTCACATTGCACTGCCATAATGACTGTACAGATGTACACACAACAGCTGTCCGACTTCACACACTCGTGTTCATTCAATCCTCAAGTCAACAATATTAGTGGATAATGCAGGGGAAAGTAAATGATGCTTCAGTGGGCGATTTCGGATTCAGCCTTGCGATCTCAGCTGCGTCAACAGTGAAATGGGATCCGTCTATAAACAGTGTCGCTGCGCCGCGTTCCCAACATTGTTTAAGCGACTTATACCGGTATTGCGGCATCATCAAAATTCATATCATAACAACAATAAATACCGGTATTCGGTATGAAAGGTATACCGCCCAGCACTATGACAGTCAGAACCACAAACGTACTCTCTCCAGTCTGTCCGCAACACCACAGTCGTGAGCTCATTAACATATGACCTCTATTAATGTGGACTACACCAATCACAAACCAGCTCATTTACATCACAGTGACAGAGTCTGTTTAACTGTAAGAAGAAGATCAGTAAATTGTGTAAATGAGTGTTAGGAGTTATAAACTCGAGAACACTGTGCAGGAGGCGTCTCGAGCCATCAGGGGTGTTTGTGTTTAAGACTGTCCTCCTGCGTCCCCCGTCCGGAGCGCGAGGCTTTAATGAAGTCTTCCTCCATGGTGTTCCCTCACGAGGCTGGAAAGGTGAGCGCTCTGCTGAGATGAAAGCCACCCTTTGCTGCCTCATTAGAGGAGGAACTGTGTTAATTAGGCAGTGGGAGTCTACAGAGGGCACGGCAGGATTAATTAGCCTAAAGTGGCCAGAGGGACGGCGGGACATGCGCTAGACTCCACCTTAGAGACGCATGAGCAGGGACTCGATGGGAAGCGGCCAGAGCTGTCACTTCTGTTGAACTCACTCACTGTTGGCATTTTAACGAGCAAACGCTCACAGCGTGGAGGACTGCAGTGCTTCTTACACTGAGATTAGAGATCAGAGGTGCTCGGCCGGTCCCTGTTCCTGCCCCAAACACACCTCCAGTGTTCCTGAAGAGCTTTAATAGCTGCGGGACGGTGGATCTCAGGGAGAAGGGAACCATCCACAGGTCCTATCTGCCGCTTCACAGGATTGTTGATGTGGTTGTTTTGTGGTGCAGGGCAGATCTCGGTGGAGGGATTCGCCAGATACCTGAGTGGAGAAGAGAACAGTATCATCCCTCCGGAGAAGCTGGACCAGAGTGAAGACATGACGCTGCCCCTCTCACATTACTTCATCAACTCCTCACACAACACCTACCTCACAGGTCAGCCAATCAGACGACTCACACCACACCTACCTCACAGGTCAGCCAATCAGACGACTCACACCACACCTACCTCACAGGTCAGCCAATCAGACGACTCACACCACACCTACCTCACAGGTCAGCCAATCACACGACTCACACCACACCTACCTCACAGGTCAGCCAATCAGACGACTCACACCACACCTACCTCAAAGGTCAGCCAATCAAACGACTCACACCACACCTACCTCACAGGTCAGCCAATCAAACGACTCACACCACACCTACCTCACAGGTCAGCCAATCAGACGACTCACACCACACCTACCTCACAGGTCAGCCAATCAGACGACTCACACCACACCTACCTCACAGGTCAGCCAATCAAACGACTCACACCACACCTACCTCACAGGTCAGCCAATCACACGACTCACACCACACCTACCTCACAGGTCAGCCAATCAGACGACCCACACCACACCTACCTCACAGGTCAGCCAATCACACGACTCACACCACACCTACCTCACAGGTCAGCCAATCACACGACTCACACCACACCTACAGTCTTTGTCTCATGGACTGTATAAAGATCCCATGTCACTTTCAAAACTCAAAACTTCCAGACGTGTTTTATGGAGTTTTTATATACTGTAATATTTCTGGAAAGATATTTTGTCAGCTGGGCATGTTGTTAAACAGCAGTATAATCCACTGAACACATTGTACTTCTGTCCCTTATAGCTTTATTTTCATTACTGTCTAAAGTTAAATATGTGGCTTCATTGATCTCAGCTCTAAGCTGATCAGCTGTACAGTAAACTCTTCCAGAAGCTTCTGGCCCATAAGGACATTATGTCAACAGAATATCTTCCTTTTAAGAATATGTATTTTGAGAGAATGTCCCTCTTCCTCCGGAAATGTGTTGGTCAGTGAAGGCAACCATACACCCTCAGCCATCAGGGATGTTCTTTGGGTTTTTAATTGCTGTTTCTATCTTCATTCTTCTGTCTTAAGCATCCAGAAAACCCTCAGTGTGTGTCATTGGTGGTTTGAACAGATGCTCCAGTGGGAATGTTGTTTCAGATGCTAATGCATTTACAATTAGCCATTCCAGGGATGATGGATGACTAAAATGTCCCGGTGGGTTTTGCACTTACTTAGTTGCAGAATTATGATATTGATGTCCGTATCATTTGTGCTAATGGCCGTACTTCAGTTAGACTCGGTTTCAGCACTCAATCTACTCACATGTACAATAAAACACGAGACGTCTTACTAATGCATTTCCAGAGTCATTTATCCAATCAGACAGGAAGGGCATAATCACTGGGAAACGGGATTTCTGTGATGTAACCCACCTTTGTTTAATGGTTAGCGTTGCATTTCTTCTCAGCGGATGTGCAGGTAAAACACATTTAAATACTTTAATTTGGATCTGATAGATATTGCAAAAGATAAGATCCAAATACTCTGGGAAGAGTCATCCGGGGAGTCCGGGGCTCACATGCTTTTACAAGTCCTTCCATTTCTAACGCTTGAAACACTGAGGATCAACGAAACATCTTCGTCTCCATATTTGCATGCTCCCTATGGTGGCTGAAACACACATACACACACACACACACACACACACACACACACACACACTTTCAATAAAGGGTTAGCATTGCATTTCTTCTCAGCGGATGTGCAGGGGAAACACACATACACACATACATACACACACACACACACACACATACACACACACACACACACACACACACACACACCTTCAATAAAGGGTAGCATTGCATTTCTTCTGAGCGGATGTGCAGGGGAAACACACACACACACACAGACACACACACCTTCGGTAAAGGTTAGCATTGCCTTTCTTCTGAGCGGATGTGCAGGTGGACTAATGCTCTGATATGCGCTCTCTGCAGCGGGTCAGCTGGCCGGGAACTCCTCCGTGGAGATCTACAGGCAGGTTCTGCTGTCCGGATGCCGCTGTGTGGAGCTCGACTGCTGGAAGGGCCGAACCACGGATGAGGAGCCAGTGATCACACATGGCTTCACCATGACCTCTGAGATCTCCTTCAAGGTACATTCACAGACAATCCATTTATCTGCCTTGTGAGGTTTGAGATTTAATAGAACATTCAGGCCAAAACCGCAAGGCATGAACATGTGAAGATATACAGACCCGGGACCGAAGATATCACGTCAGCACGGTCGTGTTTAAGCAGATAGCACCACCATCAGGTCGTAATGTTGAAAGCAAAATGTTATGGATTAGAATAAGTGACCTGAGATGGACTGGTGTGTTTCCCTGAGATGGACTGGTGTGTTTCTCTGAGATGGACTGGTGTGTTTCTCTGAGATGGACTGGTGTGTTTCCCTGAGATGGACTGGTGTGTTTCTCTGAGATGGACTGGTGTGTTTCTCTGAGATGGACTGGTGTGTTTCTCTGAGATGGACTGGTGTGTTTCTCTGAGATGGACTGGTGTGTTTCTCTGAGATGGACTGGTGTGTTTCCCTGAGATGGACTGGTGTGTTTCTCTGAGATGGACTGGTGTGTTTCCCTGAGATGGACTGGTGTGTTTCCCTGAGATGGACTGGTGTGTTTCCCTGAGATGGACTGGTGTGTTTCCCTGAGATGGACTGGTGTGTTTCCCTGAGATGGACTGGTGTGTTTCCCTGAGATGGACTGGTGTGTTTCCCTGAGATGGACTGGTGTGTTTCTCTGAGATGGACTGGTGTGTTTCCCTGAGATGGACTGGTGTGTTTCCCTGAGATGGACTGGTGTGTTTCTCTGAGATGGACTGGTGTGTTTCCCTGAGATGGACTGGTGTGTTTCCCTGAGATGGACTGGTGTGTTTCCCTGAGATGGACTGGTGTGTTTCTCTGAGATGGACTGGTGTGTTTCCCTGAGATGGACTGGTGTGTTTCTCTGAGATGGACTGGTGTGTTTCCCTGAGATGGACTGGTGTGTTTCCCTGAGATGGACTGTGTTTCTCTGAGATGGACTGGTGTGTTTCCCTGAGATGGACTGGTGTGTTTCTCTGAGATGGACTGGTGTGTTTCTCTGAGATGGACTGGTGTGTTTCTCTGAGATGGACTGGTGTGTTTCTCTGAGATGGACTGGTGTGTTTCCCTGAGATGGACTGGTGTGTTTCTCTGAGATGGACTGGTGTGTTTCCCTGAGATGGACTGGTGTGTTTCTCTGAGATGGACTGGTGTGTTTCCCTGAGATGGACTGGTGTGTTTCTCTGAGATGGACTGGTGTGTTTCTCTGAGATGGACTGGTGTGTTTCTCTGAGATGGACTGGTGTGTTTCTCTGAGATGGACTGGTGTGTTTCCCTGAGATGGACTGGTGTGTTTCTCTGAGATGGACTGGTGTGTTTCCCTGAGATGGACTGGTGTGTTTCTCTGAGATGGACTGGTGTGTTTCCCTGAGATGGACTGGTGTGTTTCTCTGAGATGGACTGGTGTGTTTCTCTGAGATGGACTGGTGTGTTTCCCTGAGATGGACTGGTGTGTTTCTCTGAGATGGACTGGTGTGTTTCCCTGAGATGGACTGGTGTGTTTCTCTGAGATGGACTGGTGTGTTTCCCTGAGATGGACTGGTGTGTTTCCCTGAGATGGACTGGTGTGTTTCTCTGAGATGGACTGGTGTGTTTCTCTGAGATGGACTGGTGTGTTTCCCTGAGATGGACTGGTGTGTTTCCCTGAGATGGACTGGTGTGTTTCCCTGAGATGGACTGGTGTGTTTCCCTGAGATGGACTGGTGTGTTTCTCTGAGATGGACTGGTGTGTTTCTCTGAGATGGACTGGTGTGTTTCTCTGAGATGGACTGGTGTGTTTCTCTGAGATGGACTGGTGTGTTTCTCTGAGATGGACTGGTGTGTTTCCCTGAGATGGACTGGTGTGTTTCCCTGAGATGGACTGGTGTGTTTCCCTGAGATGGACTGGTGTGTTTCTCTGAGATGGACTGGTGTGTTTCTCTGAGATGGACTGGTGTGTTTCCCTGAGATGGACTGGTGTGTTTCCCTGAGATGGACTGGTGTGTTTCCCTGAGATGGACTGGTGTGTTTCCCTGAGATGGACTGGTGTGTTTCCCTGAGATGGACTGGTGTGTTTCCCTGAGATGGACTGGTGTGTTTCTCTGAGATGGACTGGTGTGTTTCTCTGAGATGGACTGGTGTGTTTCTCTGAGATGGACTGGTGTGTTTCTCTGAGATGGACTGGTGTGTTTCTCTGAGATGGACTGGTGTGTTTCTCTGAGATGGACTGGTGTGTTTCTCTGAGATGGACTGGTGTGTTTCTCTGAGATGGACTGGTGTGTTTCTCTGAGATGGACTGGTGTGTTTCTCTGAGATGGACTGGTGTGTTTCTCTGAGATGGACTGGTGTGTTTCCCTGAGATGGACTGGTGTGTTTCTCTGAGATGGACTGGTGTGTTTCTCTGAGATGGACTGGTGTGTTTCTCTGAGATGGACTGGTGTGTTTCTCTGAGATGGACTGGTGTGTTTCTCTGAGATGGACTGGTGTGTTTCTCTGAGATGGACTGGTGTGTTTCCCTGAGATGGACTGGTGTGTTTCTCTGAGATGGACTGGTGTGTTTCTCTGAGATGGACTGGTGTGTTTCTCTGAGATGGACTGGTGTGTTTCTCTGAGATGGACTGGTGTGTTTCTCTGAGATGGACTGGTGTGTTTCTCTGAGATGGACTGGTGTGTTTCCCTGAGATGGACTGGTGTGTTTCCCTGAGGTGGACTGGTGTGTTTCTCTGAGATGGACTGGTGTGTTTCTCTGAGATGGACTGGTGTGTTTCCCTGAGATGGACTGGTGTGTTTCCCTGAGATGGACTGGTGTGTTTCTCTGAGATGGACTGGTGTGTTTCCCTGAGATGGACTGGTGTGTTTCTCTGAGATGGACTGGTGTGTTTCTCTGAGATGGACTGGTGTGTTTCCCTGAGATGCTGGGATAGATGGAATACCATTGATGAAGAACAGGGATGAAGCGTGCCAGAACACACTCCTTTATCCGCTGTATGAAGAGACAGATCATGATCTCACACAGATAAAGCCCCAGTTACGCGCCGCTCTGACGTGTCTCATGTTTTCAGGAGGTGATTGAGGCCATAGCAGAGACTGCCTTCAAGACGTCCCCGTTCCCCGTCATTCTGTCCTTTGAGAACCACGTGGACTCGTAAGTGCCAAAGCTCTTTTCACATCATTCAAACATTACAATAATATAAATGCTCAAATAATATAGTGCAAAGAATTCTTACACTCTGTTGGTGTCTCAGTCCCAAACAGCAGGCAAAGATGGCGGAGTATTGTCGATCAATATTTGGAGATGCATTGCTCACAGACTCACTGGAGAAATATCCTGTGAGTAAAAAAAACCTGATCACTCATACACTCATACACACACACACACACACACACACACACACACACACACACACACACACACACACACACACACACACACACACACACACACACACACACACACACTGTTGTTTCCTCCAGTTGTCATTCATCTCTATGAGCTCTTGAGCTGTAGTTGTGAAGAGGTGTGACTTCTCAATGAAAGGGAAACTTAAGTTCTTTAAAAATGATCATTCTGTCATCATTTAAATAAATGAAATCAAAGAGAGCTGTGTGTGTGTGTGTGTGTGTGTGTGTGTGTGTGTGTGTGTGTGTGTGTGTGTGTGTGTGTGTGTGTGTGTGTGTGTGTGTGTGTGTGTGTGTGTGTGTGTCTGCTGGTGTCAGATTAAGCTCATGTGTATAGTGAGCCGCCGAAGCGTCAGGAGATCAGACTGAGACTTCAGATCCACAGTGGTCAGAAGAAACGGGTTAGACATGCCAATGATGACAGAATTACATTTTTGGAAGAACTGGCCTTTTAAAAGTTACAATATCTGTTTGTTCTAATCCAATGAAAGTCAAAGGTTTTCCTGGGTTTTTCTCATGTGTTCAGCTGGAGGCCGGCGTTCCTCTGCCGAGCCCAGTGGACCTGATGGGCAAAATCCTCATCAAAAACAAGAAGAATTCCCACAAAGCTGACGGCAGTGGGAAGAAGAGGCTGACCCAGCAGACATCCAGCGCCTGCAGCGACACATCCAGTGTGTGTGAGCCCTCGTCCCCCAGTGCAGGTACTGAACCCCTCCGAATCAGAGCGTCTGTACTTCTTTAGTAATGCATTTGAAGCAGGGGTAATGTGTTTCCCTCGGTTAACGAGATCCTTCACATCTGTGTGCAAACATCATATTTTTAGAGCTCTATTGCTCTTTTAAAGCCATTTGTGAGCACCGTTTGTTGGCTGTTGTGGATGCTTATGCTCGGGGACGACCAACACCGGTCTCACACTGCCCCCTGCTGACCGATCCGCTTCAGTGCATGTGCTGTCTGTGTAAACTCCTTGCATTAGTGCTTTTTGTCTTTACCACTGAGCACAGAAGTTATTTTATCTTGGTTTGTGTTCATGTCCAGCAATAATGTTTAATGTGTGCATCAACATAACAGCAAGGATGCCAAAGGATGCAGGAGTTGATTGGTATGTAATGTAAATTCGCCTTAAATATACTACATTACAAAATTGTTGTGACGCCTGCATTCACAAGCACATGAGTTTTAATGCCATCACATTCTCAACCTGTTGGGTTTAATCTGGAGTCGGCCCACCCTCTCTAACAGCTCCAGCTCTTCTGGGAAGGCTTTCCTCAAGGTTTAGGAGTGTGTTTATGGGGATTTTTGCCCATTCTTCTAGAAGCTCATTTGTGAGGTCAGGCACTGATGTTGGACGAGAAGGCCTGGCTCTCAGTCTCCGCTCTAATTCATCCCAAAGCTGTTCTATCGGGTTGAGCTCAGGACTCTGTGCAGGCCAGTCCAGTTCCTCCACACCAAACTCCTCATCCATGTCTTTATGGACCGACGCTTTGTGCACTGGAGCGCAGTCATGCTGGGACAGGAAGTTTATTAGTCTAATTGGGTGGGCAGAACGCTAGCTATAATCAGAAATAACATATTTTTTGCAAAGTAAGAACTAATACTAAAACTAAGAAACAAATGTGTTAGGCTACAAAGTTGCACAAGTCCGGATCAGTTTTAAAATGCACGTTAAACTCACAGCTCGTGCAGTGATAAAGCACAGTCTTCTGAACAGAAACGTTTTGCTTAATTAAATATTTTCGTTTCGAGTAGTTTCATTTAAAAGTGGACATTTCAAGCTTTCTATACGCATATTTCTCATGTCTGAGGCGAGCAGCTGCTGAGTTTCAGTTTATGTATGAGACGCTCCAGTTCATGAGCAATGAAAGCGATCACTCCCGCGACTTCACGTCACGATTATAGTCTGCAGTTTGCTTCTTATTTATTAAATACAGGCAATTTGCAGAAGAAACCTTTATTAAAATTAAGATACAATTTAAACAAAATGAAAGAAATGCTTTCTACAAAACAAAACTTAATATTAAACTAAATATAACCACCAAAATCATTTCTGATCATCGCATCTTAACATCTTATCATAATCAGATGAAATGTAAAAATAATATTATAAAATTTAAACATAAATATGAAAAAATATGGCTACAACAAAGTAAGCTACAGATAAATGTCTGAGCTGGATTTGAACATCATTTTACCGGTGAGTGGTTCATGAGTGCGCCTGCGGATCACCTCAAGTCAGCTTTATTTATATCACGCTTTTACAATGACAATCGTTTCAAAGCAGCTTCACAGTGTTAAACAGGACTATTGCAACAAAATTTGATTCGGCTGTACAGTTGCTCTGGAGAAAACAGTGATGTCATCAGCTCATTTCAGTTTATCAGTGTTAGTTTTAACATGAGTCACACTGGTCCGCTTCGCTTTGCTCGGCTCATTACAGGCTCGTTCTCTTCAGAACGCCCACGCATTAAAAAAAATCGGGTCTAAATCGGTCTCGGGCTCATAATTTCAGTTAATGTGTCGGGCCGGGCTGGGTTTGGACACAACGTGCTCGGGTAGAGTCAGGCTTGATTTTTTGAGCCCGATCTAAGCTCTAATCTGAAGGCAACAGAAGTCTGGAGGTCTAGAGCTGTTGACTCTGCAGAAAGCTGCTAACTTCGGCGCACTGTGACCCTCAGCATGTGCTGACCCCGCTCTGGGATTTTACGTGGCCTAACACTTCATGGCTGAGTTGCTGTTGCTCCCAATTGCAGGAGTGTCTGCATACCTAGTGCTTGATTTATACACCTGTGGCCATGAAAGGATTGAACACCTGAACTCCATGATCTGAAGGGGTGGCCCAATACTTTTGGCAATAGTGTTTTTTTTTTTTTTTTTTTGTCAACCCTGCATATTTCTTTCTGGTCATATTTAATGGCTTACTTCTCTCTGTGACATATGCAAGATTGTCCAATCATTCAGTCGGATTAAACCCCACCCCTTTCTTTCAAGCCACTGCTCAACATCCAATCAACAACAGACAGGTAGAATAAAATGACCGCCTTGCAGTTTTTTTCTCCAATAATCTAACATCTTTCGCTTCTTCCAAATCATTGTGTGTGAGTTCAGCGCTGCACTAGTTCCTGGTTTTAATTATTTTAGTCCTCAATGATTAGTACAGCCTTGGTGTTTTTACAGGTGCTGGTGAACCTGAAAACTTTAGTAACTGTCTCTGTTGTCCTGAATAATAATTCGAGAGGTATTTCTGTGACAGGGTCGACGCATCAGGACACGCCAGACAGCGTTCATGCAGATGGGACTGAGAGAGGCGAAAGAAGATTACAGGGAATGAAGTCCATTGATAAAACGAGTGGCTCGATATCAAATAACGCTGGTCTGGCCGATGACAAAGGTTTGTTGTTGAGCGTGAAGTGGGATAAATTGATCCATGCTCCCCAAACTGAGCGTAGTGATGTGATGCCTGTGTCCATCAGGTGAAGCAGACGCAGAGAGCGATGTGGATGATGATAACGATGAAAGTAAAAAGTCCATTGATGAGGTAAGTGACACGTGTGAGTCATGTGACTGCTCCATTGGTTTCTGGGTAAAGTTTACATTGGTTAAGGTTCCTGTAGGCACATGACGTGTGAATTTACATCAGTTTATTAAATCAGTGATTGGTACCTGATATACAAAACCACCTGAGCTCTCTGTATAAAAATGATCATTCAGTGTGTGTGTGTGTGTGTGTGTGTGTGTGTGTGTGTGTGTGTGTGTGTGTGTGTGTGTGTGTGTGTGTGTGTGTGTGTGTGTGTGTGTGTGTGTGTGAGACTTCCGGTCGCATTGGACGGAAACAAACACCTGTCGTAACTGCCGCCGTAAATGTAGAGAATCTTCTGATATGAGTTTGCACACAGCACTCCTGATTATGAGTTTGATAACTTCCATTAAAGTAGCCTTTAAGCAGGCGATACAAAGTGGCAAAATTTACAAACACCACCGGCGAGTCCTGGATCCTACCCCAGAACATCTACTGTCGGCCTGTAGCAGTCTATCTACAGACCTGTTGGATTATGAACGACTGCTGACAGAAAATGAGTGGACACATTTCCAATATCCAATATATCAATATATCACAAAAGACAATTTAGAAAAAGCCTGGATACAAAACGATGACAAGAAAAAAGAAACTTTGTACTCACCGGAGATTTCCATAAAACGCACAGATGGAGGACAGCTTGGACTACCGTTGCTTAAGTATGTAATGCGGATTTGAAGAACTTTGAAGAACCACTGGAAGATAAAGCGCGATCTAAATCAGTCCATGTTACAAACCCGGCCGACTGGATTGAAAGAGAACTGCAGTACCTGCGGGAGGTAGAATAGCGAAGAAAGACAATGTACCAGAAGACCCCTCGACATGGAGGGACATCTCTCTACTGCCATCTGTATATAAAGTCTTTATGAAGTGCTTGCTTTCAAGAATATTACCATGGTTGGTTGATACGGGAATTCTGTCTAATAAACAAAAAGCTTACATTGAGCGACAAGGCATGAATGAATATGTTTTTTGCTTAAAGACTGCCATTGATGATTTTAAGGATGAATCTTCTAAGATATACATCGTCTTCCTTGACTTCAGAGATGCCTTCAGCACATTGCCTCATAGAGTCATGATTGATGCTTTAGAAGAGATACAGCTCCCGAAGATCTACGTGGACATAATAAAGGATGTGTATTGTGACTCCTACCTACAAGTGATCTGTGGAAAAGATCTCACCAGACCAATACCACTGGAGGTAGGAATCAAAACTGGCTGTCCATGGAGTGCTGTAAACTTTATTATTGCAATAAATCAATGGCTAAAATGGCTGTGTGCACATGCCCCGCCCCACGTGCTGTCTCCGAACCCAGTCCAGGGTTATGCTGATGATGTGGTCGTCGCATCTCGAGATGAAGGTGTGATTAAAAACATGTTGTCATGCACTGACAGATTCCTGACATGGTCTGGCCTACATGTAAAGCACAGTAAATGTGCAGTCTTCTATGAGAGGAGGAGCGGCGGCTGGTATAGGTCAAAGGCCGACCAACCTCCCTCTGTTGGCATCTTAGACCAGCCACTCAGAGTGTACTCTAGACATGAGACCTATAACTATCTGGGCCACAAGTTTAACATCGCTGGAGAATGGAGTCTGCAAGTGACTGACATGGCACATCAGTTTATGGCCAGACTGGATCTCATTGACGCATCACCTCTTCCTGTAATCCTAAAAGTGCAAGCAATAAGAGACATAACTTTCTCTAAAACTCAACATCTTTTTGCAAATGTCAATATTCCGCAAAAAGTGTTGTGAGAAATGGACAACAAGACTGTAAATGTGGTTAGGAAATGGCTTTGTCTCAACACACAATCCACAAGATGCTTTATCTTTCAGAAAAGGCAGGACGGGGGGCTTGGAGTTGCAAACTGCATGTGGGAGTACACACACACACACACACAAACACAGCCACGAAACAGTCTCACCTCACCAACATGCTGAACTGTGATGATGTTAGTGTGAGACAAATGGCCAGAGCATCCTTACTACTGGATTTTAAAAGACGGAAGGTGCAGTACGCATGCGGTGGGAAGATGGCTTCCTGGGCTTTAAGAGGAAGACCAATGGGAAGCTGGAGGGACGGGCACAGGGATTCGGGAAGCTGGAGGGACGGGCACAGGGATTCGGGAAGCTGGAGGGATGGGCACAGGGATTCGGGAAGCTGGAGGGACGGGCACAGGGATTCGGGAAGCAGGAGGGACGGGCACAGGGATTCAGTGTGTCCTCAGACTGGCCAGATTTGAATGACCTATGCTGGAGGACAAGCACTGACCTGAGGTGGACTTCCCATAATACACCTGTAGAGGTCTCTGAGGCGGTGGTAGAGGATCCATCTGTCATCGTGGAGGCCAGGTTACACCATAATAACATTGTTCACCTGCTCCAGCCCAGAACATCGAGACAGACTATTCTGGCTATTCAAAGAGCCCAAAATATGGAGTACTGGCCCAGCCTAAAGCTCCAGCGAAAGCTGGCAAAACTGTCCTGTGCAGACCACTCTGTATCACACACCATCTATAGCAATGCCACCATCAGTGAGGAGATCCTTACTTTCTGTGTAAAATCACGTCTGCAGGTTCTTCCCACTAAATATAACTTATCGCTGTGGTTTTCCTCCACCCATTCACCTCTCTGCATGCTGCACGACCCTCCTCAACACCTGGAGTCAGTCGCCCACATAGTTTGGGTCATGTGCACAGGCTGGAGACCCGTGGACTTCGCATTGGAGGGATTTCTAAAACAGGGGCCAAACAGCTGGCCAAGTACTGCTCAGTCTCAGCTACATTAGGAAGCTGTTTATCTGGAAGAGGCGATGTTTCCTGTACCCTTAGAACTGCATAATCTATGATGATGTGCTGCTGTGTTTTAATCTGTTAGATCAGTCAAAAAATGTGATTCCTAATGAAAATGACTTGTAATGTGGAATCAAATAATGTATATAAAATGTGTGTGTGTGTGCATGCGTGCGTGCGTGCGTGCGTGCGTGTGTGTGTGTGTGTGTGTGTGTGTGTGTGTGTGTGTGTGTGTGTGTGTGTGTGTGTGTGTGTGTGTGTGTGTGTGTGTGTGTTTTTGTGTGTGTGTGTGTTTACTTGTTTATATTGTTTAAAATGTACACATGTGTTGAGTTTGCCATCTGGTGGTGTTTTAGAGCAACACAGCCTCAGATCTCAGTAAATCTCTAGTTTAAGAGTGTAAAAATTCTCATCTGGTTCTTTATGCAAAACTGAATTCATGATTTGATTCTCTCACTATGCTTTAAAGGGGATTTTATTCCCCTTTTAGTTTTAAACCAGTGTATTCTCCTACTGTGATGTTCTCTCCTGCCATCTGAAAGGCAATGCATTTGTAATATCCATGCTACACATGATGAGGTTTCTTAATGTGGCTCTATAGCAGCTGTAGAGATCTGAATGTGGATCTATAGCTCCAGCTGTAGAGATCTGAATGTGGATCTATAGCTCTAGCTATAGAGATCTGAATGTGGATCTATAGCTCCAGCTGTAGAGATCTGAATGTGGATCTATAGCTCCAGCTGTAGAGATCTGAATGTGGATCTATAGCTCCAGCTTTAGAGATCTGAATGTGGATCTATAGCTTCAGCTGTAGAGATCTGAATGTGGATCTATAGCTCCAGCTTTAGAGATCTGAATGTGGATCTATAGCTCCAGCTTTAGAGATCTGAATGTGGATCTAAAGCTCCAGCTGTAGAGATCTGAATGTGGATCTATAGCTCCAGCTGTAGAGATCTGAATGTGGATCTATAGCTCTAGCTATAGAGATCTGAATGTGGATCTATAGCTCCATCTATAGAGATCTGAATGTGGATCTATAGCTCCAGCTGTAGAGATCTGAATGTGGATCTATAGCTCCATCTATAGAGATCTGAATGTGGATCTATAGCTTCAGCTGTAGAGATCTGAATGTGGATCTATAGCTCCAGCTTTAGAGATCTGAATGTGGATCTATAGCTCCAGCTTTAGAGATCTGAATGTGGATCTAAAGCTCCAGCTTTAGAGATCTGAATGTGGATCTATAGCTCCAGCTGTAGAGATCTGAATGTGGATCTATAGCTCCAGCTGTAGAGATCTGAATGTGGATCTATAGCTCCATCTATAGAGATCTGAATGTGGATCTATAGCTCCAGCTGTAGAGATCTGAATGTGGATCTATAGCTCCATCTATAGAGATCTGAATGTGGATCTATAGCTCCAGCTATAGAGATCTGAATGTGGATCTATAGCTCCAGCGGTAGAGATCTGAATGTGGATCTATAGCTCCAGCTGTAGAGATCTGAATGTGGATCTATAGCTCCAGCTGTAGAGATCTGAATGTGGATCTATAGCTCCATCTTTAGAGATCTGAATGTGGATCTATAGCTCTAGCTATAGAGATCTGAATGTGGATCTATAGCTCTAGCTATAGAGATCTGAATGTGGATCTATAGCTCTAGCTATAGAGATCTGAATGTGGATCTATAGCTCCAGCTGTAGAGATCTGAATGTGGATATATAGCTCCAGCTGTAGAGATCTGAATGTGGATCTATAGCTCCAGCTGTAGAGATCTGAATGTGGATCTATAGCTCCAGCTTTAGAGATCTGAATGTGGATCTATAGCTCCAGCTGTAGAGATCTGAATGTGGATCTATAGCTCCAGCTTTAGAGATCTCAATGTGGATCTATAGCTCCAGCTGTAGAGATCTGAATGTGGATCTATAGCTCCAGCTGTAGAGATCTGAATGTGGATCTATAGCTCCAGCTGTAGAGATCTGAATGTGGATCTATAGCTCCAGCTGTAGAGATCTGAATGTGGATCTATAGCTCCAGCTTTAGAGATCTCAATGTGGATCTATAGCTCGAGCTGTAGAGATCTGAATGTGGATCTATAGCTCGAGCTGTAGAGATCTGAATGTGGATCTATAGCTCCAGCTGTAGAGATCTGAATGTGGATCTATAGCTCCAGCTTTAGAGATCTCAATGTGGATCTATAGCTCGAGCTGTAGAGATCTGAATGTGGATCTATAGCTCGAGCTGTAGAGATCTGAATGTGGATCTATAGCTCCAGCTGTAGAGATCTGAATGTGGATCTATAGCTCCAGCTGTAGAGATATGTATGTGGATTTATAGCTCCAGCTGTAGAGATCTGAATGTGGATCTATAGCTCCAGCTGTAGAGATCTGAATGTGGATCTATAGCTCCAGCTGTAGAGATCTGAATGTGGATCTATAGCTCCAGCTGTAGAGATATGTATGTGGATTTATAGCTCGAGCTGTAGAGATCTCAATGTGGATCTATAGCTCCAGCTTTAGAGATCTGAATGTGGATCTATAGCTCCAGCTGTAGAGATCTGAATGTGGATCTATAGCTCCAGCTTTAGAGATCTCAATGTGGATCTATAGCTCGAGCTGTAGAGATCTGAATGTGGATCTATAGCTCGAGCTGTAGAGATCTGAATGTGGATCTATAGCTCCAGCTGTAGAGATCTGAATGTGGATCTATAGCTCCAGCTGTAGAGATATGTATGTGGATTTATAGCTCCAGCTGTAGAGATCTGAATGTGGATCTATAGCTCCAGCTGTAGAGATCTGAATGTGGATCTATAGCTCCAGCTGTAGAGATCTGAATGTGGATCTATAGCTCCAGCTGTAGAGATCTGAATGTGGATCTATAGCTCCAGCTGTAGAGATCTGAATGTGGATCTATAGCTCCAGCTGTAGAGATCTGAATGTGGATCTATAGCTCCAGCTGTAGAGATCTGAATGTGGCTCTATAGCAGCTGTAGAGATCTGAATGTGGATCTATAGCTCCAGCTGTAGAGATCTGAATGTGGATCTATAGCTCCAGCTGTAGAGATCTGAATGTGGATCTATAGCTCTAGCTATAGAGATCTGAATGTGGATCTATAGCTCCATCTATAGAGATCTGAATGTGGATCTATAGCTCCAGCTGTAGAGATCTGAATGTGGATCTATAGCTCCATCTATAGAGATCTGAATGTGGATCTATAGCTTCAGCTGTAGAGATCTGAATGTGGATCTATAGCTCCAGCTTTAGAGATCTGAATGTGGATCTATAGCTCCAGCTTTAGAGATCTGAATGTGGATCTAAAGCTCCAGCTTTAGAGATCTGAATGTGGATCTATAGCTCCAGCTGTAGAGATCTGAATGTGGATCTATAGCTCCAGCTGTAGAGATCTGAATGTGGATCTATAGCTCCATCTATAGAGATCTGAATGTGGATCTATAGCTCCAGCTGTAGAGATCTGAATGTGGATCTATAGCTCCATCTATAGAGATCTGAATGTGGATCTATAGCTCCAGCTATAGAGATCTGAATGTGGATCTATAGCTCCAGCGGTAGAGATCTGAATGTGGATCTATAGCTCCAGCTGTAGAGATCTGAATGTGGATCTATAGCTCCAGCTTTAGAGATCTGAATGTGGATCTATAGCTCTAGCTATAGAGATCTGAATGTGGATCTATAGCTCTAGCTATAGAGATCTGAATGTGGATCTATAGCTCTAGCTATAGAGATCTGAATGTGGATCTATAGCTCCAGCTGTAGAGATCTGAATGTGGATATATAGCTCCAGCTGTAGAGATCTGAATGTGGATCTATAGCTCCAGCTGTAGAGATCTGAATGTGGATCTATAGCTCCAGCTTTAGAGATCTGAATGTGGATCTATAGCTCCAGCTGTAGAGATCTGAATGTGGATCTATAGCTCCAGCTTTAGAGATCTCAATGTGGATCTATAGCTCCAGCTGTAGAGATCTGAATGTGGATCTATAGCTCCAGCTGTAGAGATCTGAATGTGGATCTATAGCTCCAGCTGTAGAGATCTGAATGTGGATCTATAGCTCCAGCTGTAGAGATCTGAATGTGGATCTATAGCTCCAGCTTTAGAGATCTCAATGTGGATCTATAGCTCGAGCTGTAGAGATCTCAATGTGGATCTATAGCTCGAGCTGTAGAGATCTGAATGTGGATCTATAGCTCCAGCTGTAGAGATCTGAATGTGGATCTATAGCTCCAGCTTTAGAGATCTCAATGTGGATCTATAGCTCGAGCTGTAGAGATCTGAATGTGGATCTATAGCTCGAGCTGTAGAGATCTGAATGTGGATCTATAGCTCCAGCTGTAGAGATCTGAATGTGGATCTATAGCTCCAGCTGTAGAGATATGTATGTGGATTTATAGCTCCAGCTGTAGAGATCTGAATGTGGATCTATAGCTCCAGCTGTAGAGATCTGAATGTGGATCTATAGCTCCAGCTGTAGAGATCTGAATGTGGATCTATAGCTCCAGCTGTAGAGATATGTATGTGGATTTATAGCTCCAGCTGTAGAGATCTGAATGTGGATCTATAGCTCCAGCTGTAGAGATATGTATGTGGATTTATAGCTCCAGCTGTAGAGATCTGAATGTGGATCTATAGCTCGAGCTGTAGAGATCTGAATGTGGATCTATAGCTCCAGCTGTAGAGATCTGAATGTGTATCTATAGCTCCAGCTGTAGAGATCTGAATGTGGATCTATAGCTCCAGCTTTAGAGATCTGAATGTGGATCTATAGCTCCAGCTGTAGAGATCTGAATGTGGATCTATAGCTCTAGCTATAGAGATCTGAATGTGGATCTATAGCTCTAGCTATAGAGATCTGAATGTGGATCTATAGCTCCAGCTGTAGAGATCTGAATGTGGATCTATAGCTCCAGCTTTAGAGATCTGAATGTGGATCTATAGCTCCAGCTATAGAGATCTGAATGTGGATCTATAGCTCTAGCTATAGAGATCTGAATGTGGATCTATAGCTCTAGCTATAGAGATCTGAATGTGGATCTATAGCTCCAGCTGTAGAGATCTGAATGTGGATATATAGCTCCAGCTGTAGAGATCTGAATGTGGATCTATAGCTCCAGCTGTAGAGATCTGAATGTGGATCTATAGCTCCAGCTTTAGAGATCTGAATGTGGATCTATAGCTCCAGCTGTAGAGATCTGAATGTGGATCTATAGCTCCAGCTTTAGAGATCTCAATGTGGATCTTAACTCCAGCTTTAGAGATCTGAATGTGGATCTATAGCTCGAGCTGTAGAGATCTGAATGTGGATCTATAGCTCCAGCTGTAGAGATCTGAATGTGGATCTATAGCTCCAGCTGTAGAGATATGTATGTGGATTTATAGCTCCAGCTGTAGAGATCTGAATGTGGATCTATAGCTCCAGCTATAGAGATCTGAACGTGGATCTATAGCTCCAGCTTTAGAGATCTGAATGTGGATCTAGAGCTCGAGCTGTAGAGATCTGAATGTGGATCTATAGCTCCAGCTTTAGAGATCTGAAAGTGGATCTATAGCTCCAGCTGTAGAGATCTGAATGTGGATCTATAGCTCCAGCTGTAGAGATCTAAAGCTGACGTGTCTCTGTGTCTGCAGGGAATGGCAGTAAATGAAGCCTTCGCCACAGAGGAGATGTCCAACTTAGTCAACTACGTTCAGCCTGTTAAATTCAACTCCTTTGAGGCATGCAAAAGTAAGTCAGTCTGTTCTTATGAGATGTGTTTGACGCAGCTGCCCTGTAAGATGTGCATGACTGTTGGTTTTCCACAGAAACTGATCGAAGTTACGAAATGTCGTCATTTGTGGAGACTAAAGCGCTGGAGCTGCTCAAAGAATCGCCGGTGGAGTTTGTTGAGTATCTTTTAAATCAGTGTATTTTTGTGTTTAATAAAAGTTGTATATAGTGCTTTACACAATACAGTTCCCTTTTGAAGGGAAACTCATGCTGCTTCCCCTAGAGGGCACTATGTGGAAGGTCTCCGCATGACTGTATTCGGAAGCATGAGTCTAAACACGACCTGACACTGGAGGCAGCAGCCTATGATGTTATTGATGTTATGTCCCACACTATGGCAAGAGAAGATCTGCCATGGAAGCTCCCTCGTCCCTCCCCACCTTGATGAATGTTTTCTTTTATAACTGCCCAGCTCGTACGAGCCTTCCATTCTCCCCGATCTTCAGACTGAGGTGCCGCAATCTTGGGGAAAGCCACTTCTGCCCGCATCCACCAAATGATACTGGTGCTGAGGGGATGCAGGAATATGGGCCCACATCCAGCCAAAGAGACGCTGACCATCAATCTCTCGGTTGGTGAGGCATCACGGCTGAAGGCTCCGTCACCTTGCCTGTGTGTGTGTGTGTGTGTGTGTGTGTGTGTGTGTGTGTGTGTGTGTGTGTGTGTGTGTGTGTGTGTGAGAGAGAGAGAGAGAGAGAGAGAGAGAGAGAGAGAGAGAGAGAGAGAGAGAGAGAGAGAGAGAGAGTGACACACACACACTCCCTAAAGGCAGAGCAAAGGTGTGCTCCACTGCTTTTAAGACCGGAGAGGGCGTGATGCCAGAGGGAGAAGAACAGATCTGAGGGAACTGATCAAGAATAAGCGCAGTCCGTCTTCAGGAGTGCAGTATTGAGGGAATCCCTGCGAGGCGCTGTGTGTGTGTGTGTGTGTGTGTGTGTGTGTGTGTGTGTGTGTGTGTGTGTGTGTGTGTGTGTGTGTGTGTGTGTGTGTGTGTGTGTGTGTGTTTGTGTGTGTGTGTGTGTGTGTGGAGCAGGACGAGGCCGGAAGAAGGGTTAGAGATCATTTCGGCTGTACAGTATATATATACACCCCTCTATTGGTATGTGTGTGAGGTCTATATATATATATATATATATATATATATAGAGAGAGAGAGAGAGAGAGAGAGAGAGAGAGAGAGAGAGAGAGAGAGAGAGAGAGAGACGCAGGCATCTTACCTCCGTTTTGTTGACAGTTTATCAGCTTCCCTCCACCACTCCTTCTCCACTGCTCTTTTTAGTTCTAAACCACTTACATACTGGAGGTACTCTGAGTTCGGGCCAAATCCGAGCTTGAAGCCCTTCCACCGGACAGCACGCCAAATACGCATTTAAATTTACTCTCTATAAATTATATGTAAGTGTAACTTGTGAACCTTTGTTAGAGATTCTTAACTCCTTCACACAGGTATAATAAACTACAGCTGAGCAGAATCTATCCCAAAGGAACGCGAGTCGACTCCTCCAACTACATGCCTCAAGTCTTCTGGAACGCCGGCTGTCAGCTCGTGGCTCTGAACTTCCAGACCATCGGTACTTGAGTTCAGTTCGTTCAGATGTGTGTGTGTGGTCCCCACCCCCATTTGGTCCCCACAATGTAATATAAACAAGGGCACACACACACACACACACACACACACACACACACACACACACACACACACACACACACACACACACACACACACACTGCCCCTAAACCTACCCATCTCATTCACACACACACACACACACACACACACACACACACACACACACACACACACACACAATGAATGATGATTTTTATTCAGAGAGCTCAGGTGGTTTTCAAAAGCCTTATAAATCACACATGATGAGGTTTTTTGCGAAAGTAAACATGCAGAATGTTTCCTGTGATGGGTAGTTTTAGGGGCAGGGCCAGTGTAGGGGGATAGAAAATATGGTTTGTACAATATAAAAACCATTACGCCTATGGAATATCCCCACATTTCACCAAAACAAACGTGTGTGTGTGTGTCTATGTGTGTGTGTGTGTGTGTGTGTGTGTGTGTGTGTGTGTGTGTGTTGGGGGTGGGGGGTCTCTATCTGTCACTGCGTCCGAGAGCAGAATCGCCTGCTTGACCAAAGTTTAAATCTCTGAACTGTCCTGTTCCTTTTTGAGTTAGTGAGGATGTCAGAGACTCACTGATTGCAAAGATGAGCTTTTATTCCAGCAGTGTTGCGCTCTCCTGACACTGATCTAACAGTTCCTTTGTTGTGGCTAATGAAGCTCTCTCTCTGTTTGTGTGTGTGTGTGTGTGATCGGCAGATCTGCCCATGCAGCTGAATCTGGGCATATTCGAGTACAACGGGAAATGTGGCTACAGACTGAAGCCTGAGTTCATGAGACGGACAGACAAACAGTTTGACCCGTTCACACAGAGTACCGTAGATGGGATCGTGGCACACACACTGTCTGTGAAGGTGAGGGATGGGCTTAAGTCTGCAGATCCAATGCCTTAACTAGGGGTGCAACAATACTTGCTGTAAGTTTCCCTCTGGGTCGCAGCATAAATCAAGAAATGAACGTCATTTGAAAGGTAATTTTACCCAATAGGTTGACATTTTGTCTTGAGATATTTGTATATATCATTATGCATCGATAAGACGGTCATGCAGTGTGTGCAAATCAGAAAGAAGTAATAAACAAAAGAGTCAGAAGATATTCAGTTGACCCTTAAACTGTGATTTTTCTGTTGGCGAACTTAATTTTTGACTCAGTTTTGAGCATTATGTAGATAAAGAAACCAGACTAATGCGCTTCTAAACACATGGGACATGTTAATTGCGCAAATTGCACAATGGTTAGCAAAACAGCCTGTCTGAATTGATATTGTAGTTAAAATAGAGGGTGGCTGCTGTGATCTCTGCGTGTTCAGTATTACTGTAGAAAGCCGACTGAATCCAAAGGCTAGTTTGCTGGAGGTCTAAGTGGGTCGTCCCACTCCCGCAAGGTTCTGTTCTGCAGCTTCCTGCTCCTCCTTAACATTCAGTCTTTCCGTTTAAAACAGAGGTCTTCATCCCTGGACCCACTGTCCTGCATAGCTGATAACCCTAATCACAGACAGCTGAAGCTCATCAAGCTCTTCAGGCTCTTCAGGATCACATTTTGGAAATACACAGGCAGGACAGCGGGTCTCCAGGAGCAGGGTTAAAGACCCGACCTGACCGATCCCGCTAACTTTAGACCTGGTTTCCCGATTTAAATTAGACCTAGTTTCCTAAAAGAGAGTGACTGGGATAACAAATATAAAATGTTGGCTATACAATAATTGTATTTGTTATTTTTGTCACAGAGGACAATAGGCTAAATCAGATACAACATCTGTCAAAATAAGCCAAAAATACAAACAAACTCTCGGCTTACTAAGTCGCGCCCATTTGGGGCCTACATGGGTCTGCCCATATGGGTTAATGACTGGACCCAGATAGGGTTAATGTAGGGCTCTTATCAGACACAATTTAGTTCTTGCAGTCTCTACTAATGACTGATTAGTTGGATCAGGTGTGATAAATGAGGCTGATGGTCCTCCAGGACAGGTTTGAAAACCACTACTCTAAACTACACCAAAATGTTAAAGTTATTCAACAGAAACCAGTAGTTCATGCTATACTTTATCATGCAAGGGTTATTTAGAATAATTTGAAAACAGCTAAATTACATTTACAACGTTGTATGAAAAAAGTAAGTTTGGTACCCCACATCTAGTTGATCTTGATGAAATGGTCAGCAGGGTCAAAAACAGATGGCAAAGAAACGACAAACTGCAAAAGAATTAAGGTGAGGATTTAAGTGTGAAAACATCAGAAACCCTTTAGTCTCCAGTACCAGTGGTACCACCAGCCCTGCAGATTTTGTATTTCTGCCAGAAAGACTCGGGAGGATTAATGCTGTAACAATAACATTTATTTAGGAGCTCAGAAAGCAACCAAGTTCTTTGGCGTAGGCCCCATTTGTAATTCGCATTCCGAGGGTACGGAATCTGCGCATCCTGCCTGAATACGGAGGTAAGGAAAGTAAGGAAGGGGGCCATCTGGTGGTGGTGGGAGGGACATCCTGAAGTCTTCGGGGTAGAGGGGAGATCCCATCTGGTGGTGTTGAGGATGATATGAACGCCTGGCTGGTTGTGTAGAGGGGATGGAGGAAAGGTCCCATCTTGGTGGTGGTGGGGAGGATGGTGGTACTGAAGCGGCAGTATCTGCGATCTCAAACATGAGTAAGTACAACCTCTATATGCTACGGTAAAGGATATGATTGGATAGATGAGAAGGTAATTAGTGACATAACGATTGAGTCTTCCTGGCAGAACTTGTGCTAGCTTCCTGTCTCCCTTTATCTGACACACTCAGCTTTTGCAATCTCTACGTATGAGCTCATGAGTTGAATCAGGTGTGATTGATGAGGGAGACATACGAGATGTGTTAAGTATAAAATGAAGATCCTGGTGTAGTGATGGCCAAATGAGGCTTCCTGAACCACTGAGGCTTTCCAGCCCATTGGTTCACCAAAAGGTTCATTTACCTGAAGCCTCATGAAACAGTTTGCTCCCTAGTGACACCTGCTGTGCAAAGCAATGCATCGCACACAAATCTATTCATCCTGAGCAACCAAATTATCATAGCGTGGGCACACCCTTTTTCTATTGCCTGTGTATTAATAAAGTATTATACTCCGCTTGTATTAACCTATGCACACACAACTCACACAAACACACAACTTTGTGTTCAACTATTCAGTAGTTCTTTGGGTTAGTGATGAGTGAATGGCCAGAATGATTGTAAATAAATTATTGTGAGTGCAGTGCTTATGGGACTGGAATTGTGGAACAGCAAACTGCAACAGGGATGGGAAAGCTTTCCCTAATACAGTCTAGTCTTATAATAATATTAAAAGCTATGATATATAATGATATCGCTACTACATACAACCAACACCTCAACACCATTGCAAATGCCTACTGCAAACCCCACAAGAGGCGCGAGGTTTCGAACCACTTTTGTCCGAAAGCGATACTCAGAATGAAGCAATGACGTATTCAGCAGAAAATGAGGCCTCGTTTGTCATCATCACGTGATTTTCACGGAAACGATACAAGCCTCGAATCGGGGCTTCATCTGGAACGCCCCTTTTTGCTCGACACAAGCTCCGGAGCCTCGCTTCAGATGTCCCATCACTGTCCTGGTGTAACCTATTAACAAGGACTCAGTGTTACCTAACCCTTCAGAAGACATTCCAACTTATTTGGAACAGTATTCTAAAGTGTTACTATATTGGGTATATTTTGTGCATTTGTTAATTGAATTAGCACTAAATAAAAAAAGGGCAAAAAGCACAGGCAGCCATTACTAATCGGAAACTAGAGGTTCTGTGCCTAAATAAAATGTATTAAAGATTTATTCAAAATAAACATTTGAGAAAGGAAATATTTCACTCAATGTCTACACTTTTATAATAAAAGCTAAAATGGTCCCTGTATGGCACTGCTGTGTGATCACAAAATAAACCTTTTTGCCTTTTTTTCTCAGTATCCACAGGCTCCATACTTTTATGGCAGAAAATGTGTTAAAATTGCTATTGTGTTGGAATTTTTAGATTTTGATTAGATTAAAGTCACATTAATTGTGTTCAAGTGTCAAAATAACAATACAATTTTTTCAAGGGTGATATTTGTGTACTATCTACCCATGTAATCAACCTTTGGAACTGACTGTGTTTGCCCTTGTCTTGACTGTGGATGAGTTAGACCACTGAGCAGACCATTTTTAACCCATGTTCTCATTTCCCATTAGTGAACCAACTAGGTCCCACATCGGGAGCCCAGCTGGGTTTGCCCATGTGGGCCCCAGATAAGATGCCCATTTTGAGCCCATGCCCACTCTGTACCCCTGTAGCCAATGTTTAATCCACGTGGGCCCCACATACACGTGTTGGCTGGGTTGTTTCAAAGCAGCTTCAGTGTTAAACAGGACAATACTGCAGCAGAATTAGATTTGGCTGTACAGTCGTACTGGAGTAAACAGTGATGTTATCAGCTTATTTTAATTGATGACATAGCGACAATGTTGGCAGATCAGTATTATAGTTTATAGAATTTAATAAGACCTAATTAATACATTTTATTTGTATATTTAGTTGAATAAACTAGAACATAATTTTAGTGTCCCAAACTGAGCAAGCCAAGCCAAAGGCGACAGTGGCAAGGAACCAAAGCTCCATCAGGGCATGATGGAGAAAAATAAACCTTGGGAGAAACCAGACTCAGTTCTCCTCTGGCCTATTAACACACCGTGTATGATTATTATTCTGGCAACCTTACAGGTCAGAAAGCATATTAGATCGGAATATTCCAAATTTCTTGGTATCGTGCCGGAGACGGTTTATTGAGGATGCGCGTCAATAGGGCTTGGGCGCCGCGTTGCATTCTGGGACGTTGCGGCCATGTTGATGGCCTCGCGAAAGTAAACATACAGCAAGTCGAATGAGGAGAAGCAGAGTTGGGAAAAAGAAAAAACATGTTAAAATCCCAAAAGGGATGTGGAATTTACCGGGATACGTTAAATAGGGAAGGCAGGGACCGCTATAGAGACAAAATCGGAATTTCGAAAGAAAGAGCAGAGCACCGACGACGACGAAAACTTGATTTTGTTGGTCCCCAACAGACATTCTACTGACTATAAGTAACTTTGCAACTACAATTCAACTTATTCTACTAACCCGAACCCCAACACATAACCATAACCTACCAGTCTACTAACAGTACAGTTAATACTCTAATTAGTGTTAGTTGACATGCTGTTGAAAACGTAGTAGAATGTTTAAAGTGGACTATCGAAATAAAGTCTAACCGAAACGTATATATTATTATTATTATTATTATTATTATTATTATTATATAAGAAATTGCACTGCCTTCGTTTTTATTTGTTATTGCAATGTTATTGTTTACTATATTTATAATTTGCACTTCCTCCATTTTCTGTGTCTTTTGTTGTTATTTTATAGATACCTATTTATTTGCTTATATAGTATTGAAAGAATTAATTTTTTTTAAAGTGTATTTATTATTGTTATATAAAGTGTACTCCGTTTTATAAAGTGCAACAACTTGGACTCCGTTTTCTGTGTTCATTTTTTATTTGTAACCTTTTACCTTGAAGCATTCCACATTTCTGTGTTCTCAGGTTGCACTACTTGCAAATAAACACTAAAAAACATCTGATTGTGTGACAATTCTTGCTTTTTGCACATCGTACAGTTATTACTTCTTGTCCGTGGTTGCGCCTCAAAGCAGGAAAGCGGTGGAAAGTTAATCCATTTTCGACATTTGCCGTGGTGATTATGTGTTGCGCTGTTACACCCCAAAATGCAGCAACGGTTTACCGTAGTTGAAATAACGCCAAAATAATCAAATTAAGACACACGACTGAGAGGGAGTATGTCTATAAACAGTGCGCAGTAGTCCGAGTAGCAGTAAAGGATGCCATCAACATGGCCGCCACGCCAAGTAATGACGTCATGACGCCCAAGCCCTATTACACAAGAATATGAAGATTTAAAGGATCGGAGTCGTCGCCCCAGAGATGTGTTTATTGAGGATGACGTGCCGGTGAGGCAAATTCAGAATATATTTAAAGTACATATATTCCGAGGTTCAGGGCAGGGAACTGTGTGAACGTAACATTGCAGAAGGTTTTGTTCACTTTAAGTTCAAGCATGGATAAGCTGTTGTCAAAGGATGTCGGGAGTGAGTTGGGAGTCAGACCACCCGCTCCCGTCCAATGTTACCAACTGTCTTTGATGTGGATATTTACTCAGAAAACTGATCGCAGGAGAGCCTCGTGAATGCAGACCTCTACTTTCTGCCAAATCCAGCAGATATAGAGTGAATTCCTGGGATCTTCCACATAGCTTTAAATGAGGTTTCCGTGTCTTTAACAGATCATATCCGGTCAGTTCCTGTCTGAAAAGAGAGTCGGTGTTTACGTGGAGGTGGAAATGTACGGCCTGCCAGTGGACACCAAACGGAAAGCATTTAAGACCAAGACGTCCCAGAGCAATGCCGTCAATCCAGTGTGGGATGAAGAGCCAATGGTCTTCAAAAGGGTATGTCTAAATGCTGTGCCAAACACTAACTCATCCGGCAGATGTTGATGAGCCGTTTGTTTCAGGTGGTTCTTCCCACGCTCGCCTCATTAAGGATAGCCGTGTACGAAGACAACGGAAGATGCATCGGCCATCGCATCATCCCAGTGTGTGCCATCCGACCTGGCAAGTATCCTTTTCTTTTAACCTGGTCTCATTGGCAAAACGTACCTGTGGCAAAGTTTTTGCAAACCACAAAATAAATATAACTACAGTTTCCTACAGAATTGAACACTAGAGGCAGTAAAACAGCTTTTTTATCATGTTTTTGTTTTGTTTTGTATGTTAACTATAGTCCATGATTTGTAAACGAATACATTTTGGAGTTTGCGTCACTTAACCAGCTCCATATGTTCAGCTTTTCTGCCACACCAATCTTGCCTGATAGCTCAGCTGGCACAGATTTGTGCTAGCGATGCTGAAAGCTCAATGTAACAAAACATGCCAGATTCACACACATCTGTTCTGGAAAAAGAACTATGCTTTTAGCGCCACCCAGTGGAAATTTCACTATATGAACGATATGTTGCGATATAAACGTATTGGTACGTATTTTGTGGTTTGCAAAAACATTGTCAAAGGTATGTTTTTCCAATGAGACCAGGCTGGTTTCTTAGCTCTTGATGTGAAACGTCATTGTGCTGCAGTGGCTGATGGGTAAAGACTCTCTACTGCAGGATATCATTACATCAGTCTGAGGAACGAGAAGAACAATGCACTGATGCTGTCCTCTGTGTTCGTCTACACTGAGGTCAAGGATTACGTTCCAGACACCTTTGCAGGTACAAGAGCCAATTCTGACATGATGTTGTGTTAAGACTTGTATCTGCACATGAGCTCTTCTGGAAGATGTCCTGACTGTGTTTGTGGTGTCAGATGTGATCGAGGCTCTGTCCAATCCCATCCTATATGTCAGTCTGATGGAGCAGAGAGCCAATCAGCTGGCGGCTCTGACGCAAGAGGAGGAGGAGGAGGAGGAGGAGGCCGACAGAGAGCAGGTGAGTGAGCTCAGGTGTGTTTAACCTGACAGTGAGTTCAGGCGAGTGAGCTCAGGTGTGTTTAACCTGACAGTGAGAGCAGGCGAGTGAGCTCAGGTGTGTTTAACCTGACAGTGAGAGCAGGCGAGTGAGCTCAGGTGTGTTTGACCTGACAGTAAGAGCAGGTGAATGAGCTCAGGTGTTTTTGACCTGACAGTGAGAGCAGGTGAGTGAGCTCAGGTGTGTTTAACCTGACAGTGAGTGCAGGTGAGTGAGCGCAGGTGTGTTTAACCTGACAGTGAGTGCAGGTGAGTGAGCTCAGGTGTGTTTAACCTGACAGTGAGTGCAGGTGAGTGAGCTCAGGTGTGTTTGACCTGACAGTGAGTGCAGGTGAGTGAGCTCAGGTGTGTTTGACCTGACAGTGAGTGCAGGTGAGTGAGCTCAGGTGTGTTTAACCTGACAGTGAGTGCAGGTGAGTGAGCTCAGGTGTGTTTAACCTGACAGTGAGAGCAGGCGAGTGAGCTCAGGTGTGTTTGACCTGACAGTAAGAGCAGGTGAATGGTCTCAGGTGTTTTTGACCTGACAGTGAGAGCAGGTGAGTGAGCTCAGGTGTGTTTAACCTGACAGTGAGAGCAGGTGAGTGAGCTCAGGTGTGTTTAACCTGACAGTGAGAGCAGGTGAGTGAGCTCAGGTGTGTTTAACCTGACAGTGAGTGCAGGTGAGTGAGCTCAGGTGTGTTTGACCTGACAGTGAGTGCAGGTGAGTGAGCTCAGGTGTGTTTAACCTGACAGTGAGTGCAGGTGAGTGAGCTCAGGTGTGTTTAACCTGACAGTGAGTGCAGGTGAGTGAGCTCAGGTGTGTTTGACCTGACAGTGAGTTCAGGCGAGTGAGCTCAGGTGTGTTTAACCTGACAGTGAGTGCAGGTGAGTGAGCTCAGGTGTGTTTGACCTGACAGTGAGTGCAGGTGAGTGAGCTCAGGTGTGTTTAACCTGACAGTGAGTGCAGGTGAGTGAGCTCAGGTGTGTTTGACCTGACAGTGAGTGCAGGTGAGTGAGCTCAGGTGTGTTTAACCTGACAGTGAGTGCAGGTGAGTGAGCTCAGGTGTGTTTGACCTGACAGTGAGTGCAGGTGAGTGAGCTCAGGTGTGTTTAACCTGACAGTGAGTGCAGGTGAGTGAGCTCAGGTGTGTTTGACCTGACAGTGAGTGCAGGTGAGTGAGCTCAGGTGTGTTTAACCTGACAGTGAGTGCAGGCGAGTGAGCTCAGGTGTGTTTAACCTGACAGTGAGTGCAGGCGAGTGAGCTCAGGTGTGTTTAACCTGACAGTGAGAGCAGGCGAGTAAGCTCAGGTGTGTTTAACCTGACAGTGAGAGCAGGTGAGTGAGCTCAGGTGTGTTTAACCTGACAGTGAGTGCAGGTGAGTGAGCTCAGGTGTGTTTAACCTGACAGTGAGAGCAGGCGAGTGAGCTCAGGTGTGTTTAACCTGACAGTGAGTGCAGGTGAGTAAGCTCAGGTGTGTTTGACCTGACAGTGAGAGCAGGTGAGTGAGCTCAGGTGTGTTTAACCTGACAGTGAGTGCAGGTGAGTGAGCTCAGGTGTGTTTAACCTGACAGTGAGTGCAGGCGAGTGAGCTCAGGTGTGTTTAACCTGACAGTGAGAGCAGGCGAGTAAGCTCAGGTGTGTTTAACCTGACAGTGAGAGCAGGCGAGTAAGCTCAGGTGTGTTTAACCTGACAGTGAGAGCAGGCGAGTGAGCTCAGGTGTGTTTAACCTGACAGTGAGTGCAGGCGAGTGAGCTCAGGTGTGTTTGACCTGACAGTGAGTTCAGGTGAATGAGCTCAGGTGTGTTTAACCTGACAGTGAGTTCAGGTGAGTGAGCTCAGGTGTGTTTAACCTGACAGTGAGAGCAGGTGAGTGAGCTCAGGTGTGTTTAACCTGACAGTGAGTGATGTGAAGATGCAGGCAGACTTGTGGCATGTTGCGGTTTTCCTTCGGATGTGTCAGAACTGGCTAACTAGCGTGAATTAAACAAGGATTTCTTGTTCAGAGTAGAAGAGTGAAATGCTGGCGCTTCTGCTTGTTCAAATAGCTCAACATACAGAACCCTTTTCCCCCTTAACTTGACTTGGCTTGGACCCTAAAGACTTGAGACTTGAGACTTAACCTGACCTAACCTGACTTGACTTGGCTTGGACCCTAAAGACTTGAGACTTGATACTTGAGACCTGACCTGACCTGACCTGACCTGACCTGACCTGACCTGACCTGACCTGACCTGACCTGACCTGACTTGACTTGGCTTGGACCCTAAAGACTTGAGACTTAACCTGACCTGACTTGACTTGACTTGACTTGACTTGATACCTTGATACTTGACTTGACTTGGACCCTAAAGACTTGACTTGACTTGGACCCTAAAGACTTGACTTGACTTGGACCCTAAAGACTTGACTTGACTCGACTTGGACCCTAAAGACTTGACTTGACTTGGACCCTAAAAACTTGAGACTTGACTTGGACTGCAGGGACTTGTGAAGATTTCTGCACAGGGCTAATGCGCGGCGATGGTGTATTTTGACCACAGGGGGCGATGTAGATCAGCCAGAGTGTTTTATGATATTATCTACACCAGCGTTCCAACAGCTCCAGTTGAGCTCAAGATCCTCCACATCCACTCTATCAGAGATGGAAATGATAGTCAGAGTCACTGTCACACCAGTGTCAATACAAATCAGGTTAAAGTCTTTATGTTAGTTTGTGAACTTGTGTGCGTGTGAGTGTGCGTGTGCGTGTGCGTGTGCATGTGCGTTGCCAGGCATGTCTTTGTCTCTATAACAAAAGGCGTGTTCTCTGAGTCTGCACATGTTAGTACTTCTCTCATATAGCTGACATAATTAGAAAATTATGCTTTTTCAGCTCTAGAAATAACTTTTCCCCATATAAATCAGTCAGAATCCTGGTTCTTCAATAAGCAGATGACAGCAGATGAGGGATTAAAATAAGTGTCTCTTTGTCAGTGGAGCTGAATCAGCACGATTCATTGGCAATGGTTATTTACAGACCTGAGGTTAAGGTGAGCACTCGTTTGAGAGCTCAACAGCTCAGTTTAGCCATGCTGAGAGTGGGTGTGTACACGCTCTGGACAGCCATGCAGGTGTGATCAGTTCTGATCATTATATTTCGTAGTTGCATACGTGTGATGCAAAATAAACTGGCTGAAACTTGATTTCTGGGAGCTGTTAGGGACAGTACATGATGAGGCATAACATTGTTTTTTCTGTATTCGGGGTTCTTGTTCTCAGCATTAGTAAAAGTCCAGGTTACACCATTGTAGTTTCCAGCCCTAGAAAATCAATCAATCAATCAATCAACTTTATTTATATAGCGCTTTTACAATCACGATTGTGTCAAAGCAGCTTCACAGTGTCAAACAGGATAATATTGCGACAAAATTAGATTTGGCTGTACAGTCGTTCTGGAGTAAACAGTGATGTTATCAGCTTATTTTAATTTATCATATAGCAACAATGTTGGCAGATCAGTATTATAGTTTATAGAATTAAATAAGACCTAATTCATATATTTTATTTGTATAATAAGTTGAATAACTTTAATCATATTTTTAGTGTCCCCAACTGAGCAAGCCAAGCCAAAGGCGACAGTGGCAAGGAACCAAAACTCCATCAGGGCGTGATGGAGAAAAATAAACCTTGGGAGAAACCAGACTCAGTCGGGGTGCCAGTTCTCCTCTGGCCTATTAACACACCGTGTAAGATTATTATTCTGGCAACCTTACAGGTCAGAAATCATATTAGATTGGAATATTCAAAATTTCAGGGTATAACGGAAGAGACAGATTTATTTGGAAATAAATGATGGGATGGTGCGTCGATTACACAAGAGTATGAATACATGAAAGATTGGAATTATTGCGCCGAAGACGGGTTTTGAGCATGTCGTGCCAGTGAGGCAAATTCAGAGGAGACACCAATTGACACGGCTCAGCAGACACTCCAGGATGTGGAGCTTCCAGAAAAGGCCATAAAAAAACATATTATATATTATACTATATATTAGTTTCTTGTTCTTCATTTGTTCATTATGAGTTCTATAAAATTAGTAAGTATTATTCTGCAGTCGCCATAACTGAATGCAGGGCCGGCTCTAGCTCTTTGGTTGACCTCGACGAGATGGAGTTTTGCACAAAAAAAAGAGAGAGAGACAGACCCCACTTTTTATTTGCTTCCGACACTCCTGTAGAGAGCGTTTGTACTTTTCATAACTAACATGCATATTATCCATATTTATTACGAACTGGACTTTTGATATTTAAATTACATCCATAGGTTATTGTAGATTATTGTCAGTGAAGTTATGTTTGCAATACGTAGTAATACGTAGAAAACTAGCAAGTGATAGCTTAGTGACGATATTAATAATATTTATAAAATAAATATTAGTTGATAATATTGATAATACAAAGTCATTTTATTTTGTTTGACAACTTATTGGCTGAGATAAGAAGACTAACCTCTATACTGGGCTTTCTTTTGATTTTTTTTCTTTCTTTCTTTCTTTCTTTCTTTCTTTCTTTCTTTCTTTCTTTCTTTCTTTCTTTCTTTCTTTCTTTCTTTCTTTCTTTCTTTCTTTCTTTCTTTCTTTCTTTCTTTCTCTTTTTCCGTCCCTGTACACCCGCGGGTTTAGACGCCTCATTTTTGATGAACGTGCAAGATGAGCACTTGCCTGACCTAGCGCCTGAACTAATAATCAATAATCACCATCAATTCAATCTATTAATCAGGTTGATAAGTAATTAAACGTGTGGCTGAGGGGTCGCCCTATGATGACCATGTTTAATAAACATTATGTTGTATTTCGCTTGTTCTGATTCAATGCTTAATGGGAAGTAATGGGCGGCACTAGAGCGCGCTCGCGCCCCTAACACAATTGTCGCCCTAGGCAACCGCCTAGCTGGCCTATAGCAAACACCGGCCCTGACTGAATGACCCATCCTGCGTTCATGATTCAGTTCATGCTCAGATCTTGATGTTTTTCATTGGTCTGCAGGTGAATGGAGTTGGAGAAGTGGTGTCAGAGGTCACGACTGACCCGACCCCTGCCGCAGAGAACGGGCTGAACCACGTCAGCATCTCGCCCAAGCCCTCCGTGGTCAGTCAGCATACGCCATCCTCAGGTGTGTGCCGCTCTATCACCGGCTTCCACCCCGCGGTACCATCAGCAGCTCACCGAACTTTCTCTGTGTGTTTCAGGCTCAGGCAGACCGGCTGTGCGCCCAGAGGACATCGTTCTGAGTGTTTTAACAGGTACGGAGATGCTGTATTTCATGGTTTAGTGGGTCAAATGATCAGATCACCAGAGAACCTTCAGCTCCTTTCACACACAGATCCTCCAGTGCTTTATGCAATACATAGTGTTTTTGTGTGTGTGTGTGTGTGTGTGTGTGTGTGTGTGTGAGCCTGTTTATGTGGTTTATGAGGACACAAATTTGTATAACTACATGGGTATTACACTGGTATTACACTATAAATGTGGTTTATGAGGACATATCAAATGTCCTCATAATTCAAATGGCCTTAAAAACATACTAAATGATGTTTTTTTGAGAAAGTAAAAATGCAGAATGTGTCCTGTGATGGGTAGGTTTAGGGGCTGTGTGTGTGTGTGTGTGTGTGTGTGTGTGTGTGTGTGTGTGTGTGTGTGTGTGTGTGTGTGTGTGTGTGTGTGTGTGTGTGTGTGTGTGTGTGTGTGTGTGTGTGTGTGTGTGTGTGATGGGTAGGGTTAGGGGTAGGGGCAGTGTAAGGGGATAGAAAATACGGTTTGTACAGTATAAAAACCATTACGCCTATGGAGAGTCCCTGTAAACCACATAGACCAACGTGTGTGTGTGTGTGTGTGTGTGTGTGTGTGTGTGTGTGTGTGTGTGTGTGTGTGTGTGTGTGTGTGTGTGTGTGTGTGTGTGTGTGTGTGTGTGTGTGTGTGTGTGATGGGTAGGGTTAGGGGTAGGGGCAGTGTAAGGGGATAGAAAATACGGTTTGTACAGTATAAAAACCATTACGCCTATGGAGAGTCCCTGTAAACCACATAGACCAACGTGTGTGTGTGTGTGTGTGTGTGTGTGTGTGTGTGTACTTGTTTATATTGCATTGTGGGGACCCCACAATGCAATATAAACCTGAGATCACCAGCCAGTGGTCTCCACAATGTAAATTGATTTATAAACACACTAAATTATGTTTTTTGGAAAATGTAAAAATGCAGAATGTTTCCTGTGATGGGTAAGTTTAAAAAGACAATGCAGGAAATTTGAACGCAAGTGGCGGAAGACAAAACTTGGGTCCATTATAACATCTATAAAGACACCCTTCATGCTTTTAATGTAGAACTAGGCAAAGCTAGACAGACCTTCTTATCAAATATTATAAACAGAAACATAAACAACACATGCACTCGTTTTGCTACTGTAGAGAGACTAACAAACCCCTAGTGAAGTCAAATTCCTAGTGAAATGCTCTCAGACAGCAAATGCAGCGAGCACATCCTTGAGTTGCTCTGGGGTCAGACAGATCAGACCAAAACCTCAGAAAATTACTATGTCTGATTTCGAAACAATTGACGGTAAAATTTTATAAGACACAGTACAGCACCTTAAAACATCAACCTGTGCCCGTGACACACTCCCCACTTCTTTTTTCAAAATTGTGTTTAACAGTTTAGAAGCAGATCTCCTAGAAGTGGCAAACTCTTCACTTCTCTATGGGACTTTTCCAAACTCCCTTAAAACTGCAATAGTTAAGCCTCTTCTGAAAGAGAGAAATCTGGATAACTCCATATTGAGCAGCTACAGACCAATCTCAAATCTCCCCTTCATAGGCAAGATTACTGAAAAAGTTGTTTTCAATCTGCTGAACAAATTCTTACACTGAAATTCTTACACCAATTCTGGTTTTACTGGACCTCAGTGCTGCATTTGACACTGTTGACCACACCATACTTCTAGACAGGCTGGAAAACTGGGTTGAGCTTTCTGGGATGGTCCTCAAATGGTTCAGGTCTTAGAAGGGAGAGGTTATTATGTGAGTATAGGAGACCATAAGTCTGAGTGGACATCCATGACATGCGGAGTCCCACAAGGGTCAATTCTAGCACCACTCCTGTTTAACCTATATATGCTGCCACTGAGCCAAATAATGAAAAATAACAAAACTGCTTACCACAGCTATGCTGACGACACCCAAATCTACTTAGCACTATCACCTAATGACTACAGCGCAATTGGCTCCCTGTGCAAATGCATTGATGAAGTTAATATTAAATAATTAATAATTAGTTACATTTATATAGCGCTTTTCTGGGTACTCAAAGCGCTTTACATAGAAGTGGGGATCTCCTCAGCCACCACCAATGTGCAGCATCCACCTGGCAGCCATATTGCGCCAGAACGCCCACCACACACCAGCTGACTGGTGGAGAGGAGACAGAGTGATGAAGCCAATCAGGAGAGGGGGATGATTGGGAGGCATTCTTAAGAAGTTTAGATGTATTCTGAGTTTTGCCATCCGGATACGGCAAAAGTTTAATCTTCCAACTAGCTCTTCTTCACCTTCATTGCTCTGGTTGGTTGTAGTGCTATCCTATCGCATGCAGAGGGAGTTTGAAAGACAACCGTTTATCCCACCCCTCGGATTGAGCTGTCAATGGTGAGTTTACAGACCAAACATCTTGATGTGGGTCTGGCTTGTCAGGCTAGGTGAACGCATTTCTTGAGGCTAAAGGTCTAATAACAAAAAATCATGTCAGGAATCTTGGTGTGATTTTGGAGTCAGACCTGAGTTTCAGTAGTCATGTCAAAGCAATAACTAAATCAGCTTACTATCATCTGAAAAATATTGCAAGAATTAGATGCTTTGTCTCCAGGCAAGACTTAGAGAAACTGGTTCATGCTTTCATCACCAGCAGGGAGGACTATTATTGTCCTTGTTTTTATTTTATTTCTTACACATGGTATTCTTATTTCTAATACATGTTATCACTATTTTAATTAATTTCTATGTAAACCACTTTGAATTGCCATTGTGTATGGAATGTGCTATATAAATAAACTTACCGTGATTGCGTGAGTGCGTGCGTGCGTGCGTGAGATGGGTAGGTTTAGGGGCAGGGGTAGGGGCAGAGGCAAGGGTAGAAGCTGTGCGTGTGCGTGCGTGCGTGCGTGCATGTGTGTGTGTGAGATGTTAGGTTTAGGGGCAGGGGCAGTGTAGGGGGATAGAATGTACAGTTTGTGCAGTGTAAAACCCATTACACCTATGGAAAGTCCCTAACGTGTGTGTGTGTTTGACAGAGGTGGACACTCAGACTGTAGATGAACTGAAACAGCTGAAGAGTTATTCGAGGGAGCAGAGGAGGCAGTATAAAGAGTTAAAGGAGCTCATGAAGAAACACAACAAGAAAACCAGCGAGCTGATCAGCGAACACGCGTCCACACAGAAGCAGCAGCAGAGCGAGTTCCTGCGGCGCCGGTCAGCCCTGCAGAAGAGGTGAGGTCTGGGCTGGGCCGGTTCTGTAGAAGAGGTGAGGTCTGGGCTGGTTCGCTGGCCTGGGCTGGTTCTGTAGAAGAGGTGAGGTCTGGGCTGGCCTGGGCTGGTTCTGTAGAAGAGGTGAGGTCTGGGCTGGCCTGGGCCGGTTCTGTAGAAGAGGTGAGGTTTGGGCTGGGCCGGTTCTGTAGAAGAGGTAAGGTCTGGGCTGGGCTGGGCTGGGCTGGGCCGGTTCTGTAGAAGAGGTGAGGTCTGGGCTGGGCTGGTTCTGTAGAAGAGGTGAGGTCTGGGCTGGGCTGGGCTGGGCCGGTTCTGTAGAAGAGGTGAGGTCTGGTCTGGGCTGGGCTGGTTCTGTAGAAGAGGTGAGGTCTGGGCTGGGCTGGTTCTGTAGAAGAGGTGAGGTCTGGGCTGGGCTGGGCTGGTTCTGTAGAAGAGGTGAGGTCTGGGCTGGGCTGGGCTGGTTCTGTAGAAGAGGTGAGGTCTGGGCTGGGCTGGGCTGGTTCTGTAGAAGAGGTGAGGTCTGGGCTGGGCTGGGCTGGTTCTGTAGAAGAGGTGAGGTCTGGGCTGGGCTGGTTCTGTAGAAGAGGTGAGGTCTGGGCTGGGCTGGGCTGGGCTGGGCTGGTTCTGTAGAAGAGGTGAGGTCTGGGCTGGGCCGGTTCTGACGCTGGTGTCCCTGCAGGAGCGGCTGTGATCTGGCTCTGATGGCGCTGGAACAGGAGAGGTGTCAGAAGCTGAGCGAGCTGAAGGAGACGCAGCAGCAGCAGCTCCTCACGCTGAGACAGGAGCAGTTCTACAGCGAGAAGTACCTCAAGAGAGAGCACGTCCGGCTGGTAACACTGCAGGGGGAAACGGGACTGGGATGTGCAGGCCAACCCGTACACACACATCTGTCTTAACAACATTCACTCGCACACAACACAAAACACATCTTTGGTAAATTGTCATTTGTGGATCTTTCAGCATATGATTAAAACTGCAGTCCATAACTTTTATTGGTTAAAAATGATCCAAAATCAATATGAGCAAGTGCATAATCAGCCAGTGTCCAACGCGATCTCCTTATCGTAGCCCGATCCACAAAGTTCAGCTTGTAGTAATGTTATAGTTGGAATGGTAATGGTGGGTTTCCGCTTTTGGTCACGTCTGTACACATAACGAAGGAGTTCACCAACAGTCTATCGCATGTGAGGAAGCTGAGCATTCATAGCCTTTTCCCACAGCAGCTGGAATAATTAGACGTATAATGTTGATGGCGTTTTATAATCCAGAACGAAAATGATCAGTGGCGACTGGAGATTCATCACAAGAAGAGGTTAGACTGTAGAGAAACTGAAATCTACAGGTAACGCTAACCCACACTAAATACACACAGTCACGGAATGCTGATGTTGTTAACATTAACAATCTGAGGACAAAGTATAATAATAATTTGCATGGTTTGATGTGATATGAGCTAATCAATCAATCAATCAATCAATCAATCAATCAATCAATCAATCAACTTTATTTATATAGCACTTTTACAATCACGATTGTTTCAAAGCAGCTTTAGTGTTAAACAGGACAATATTGCAACAAATTTTGATTTGGCTAGTTTAATTTGGATAGTTTATAGAATTAAATATGACCAAATTAATACATTTTATTTGGATATGTTTATGAGCTAAGCGATCATTAGATTTAATCACCGTTTATTATAACGCTTCGGCCAGAACTAAAGTGGCAGACAGATTATTTACTTGTTGTTACTTGTTCATCTTACTTTGGTCATACTTAAAGATATTGAAAATGAATGACAGCCACACACACTCCTCAACATGAGATTCATCCGTGCCCACTCACAACCCATGTAAAGATAATAATTCAACAAATAGCTGCAATGGCAGGTTTCAAACAGAGATGGCGACAGAGGCAAACTTACGGAGTGCAGCTTTAAAGAAGGGTTTGGTTTGTGAATCGCTGCACACACAGGGTCAGTGCACTGCTCTGGACGCTTCATCTAACCTTCATCACATTAGGGTTAGGGTTAGTGTGAACACAGCCCATGTTTGTGAGGGTTTTCATCATGCAGTAGAACTGCTGACTGTTTCTAATGAGTGTTTAATGAAGCGTTCAACAAACATCACTGCGCTGAAACAAGCTGTTCACACACTCACACTGACAGTCAACTCATTTATCTGTACAGCGCTTTCACAATACACACTGCAAACACTCTGCTCTTCCAATGTTTCTGTCTCGTTTTACAGAACAAACATCTAAACATTCTTACAACAAGACACATTTCCTGGAGAAGAGAATCGACTGAAGATATTGAGTTTAAAATGTTTAAAAATGAAGTGTGTTTGTGTTTAAAACAAGAATAAATATCTGTCAATGCAAATAATCCTGTCTAAGTTTTTTTGACCCTATTGGCAGATTTTTAAAATCTTTTTTTAATCATAATCTCATTTCATTTTGATAAATTTTTCAGTGGACAAGACTCAAGACAGAAGCGCTGTAGAAGAGCATCGTGTTTTGCAGTGTACTGTCTATAATGCTTTAACATTGAGCCAATATGGAGATATCATGTAGAATCCTCTGTACTTTTTTATTTAATAAACGTGTCAGTGCTATGATGAAAGCGAGGAAGTTACAGATCATGACGTACAGTATTGTTCAAAATAATAGCAGTACAATGTGACTAACCAGAATAATCAAGGTTTTTAGTATATTTTTTATTGCTACGTGGCAAACAAGTTACCAGTAGGTTCAGTAGATTGTCAGAAAACAAACAAGACCCAGCATTCATGATATGCACGCTCTTAAGGCTGTGCAATTGGGCAATTAGTTGAAAGGGGTGTGTTCAAAAAAATAGCAGTGTCTACCTTTGACTGTACAAACTCAAAACTATTTTGTACAAACATTTTTTTTTCTGGGATTTAGCAATCCTGTGAATCACTAAACTAATAGTTAGTTGTATGACCACAGTTTTTTAAAACTGCTTGACATCTGTGTGGCATGGAGTCAACCAACTTGTGGCACCTCTCAGCTGTTATTCCACTCCATGATTCTTTAACAACATTCCACAATTCATTCACATTTCTTGGTTTTGCTTCAGAAACAGCATTTTTGATATCACCCCACAAGTTCTCAATTGGATTAAGGTCTGGAGATTGGGCTGGCCACTCCATAACATTAATTTTGTTGGTTTGGAACCAAGACTTTGCCCGTTTACTAGTGTGTTTTGGGTCATTGTCTTGTTGAAACAACCGTTTCAAGGGCATGTCCTCTTCAGCATAGGGCAACATGACCTCTTCAAGTATTTTAACATATGCAAACTGATCCATGATCCCTGGTATGCGATAAATAGGCCCAACACCATAGTAGGAGAAACATGCCCATATCATGATGCTTGCACCTCCATGCTTCACTGTCTTCACTGTGTACTGTGGCTTGAATTCAGAGTTTGGGGGTCGTCTCACAAACTGCCTGTGGCCCTTGGACCCAAAAAGAACAATTTTACTCTCATCAGTCCACAAAATGTTCCTCCATTTCTCTTTAGGCCAGTTGATGTGTTCTTTGGCAAATTGTAACCTCTTCTGCACATGCCTTTTTTTTAACAGAGGGACTTTGCGGGGGATTCTTGAAAATAGATTAGCTTCACACAGACGTCTTCTAACTGTCACAGTACTTACAGGTAACTCCAGACTGTCTTTGATCATCCTGGAGGTGATCATTGGCTGAGCCTTTGCCATTCTGGTTATTCTTCTATCCATTTTGATGGTTGTCTTCCGTTTTCTTCCACGTCTCTCTGGTTTTGCTCTCCATTTTAAGGCATTGGAGATCATTTTAGCTGAACAGCCTATCATTTTTTGCACCTCTTTATAGGTTTTCCCCTCTCTAATCAACTTTTTAATCAAAGTACGCTGTTCTTCTGAACAATGTCTTGAACGACCCATTTTCCTCAGCTTTCAAATGCATGTTCAACAAGTGTTGGCTTCATCCTTAAATAGGGGCCACCTGATTCACACCTGTTTCTTCACAAAATTGATGACCTCAGTGATTGAATGCCACACTGCTATTTTTTTGAACACACCCCTTTCAACTAATTGCCCAATTGCACAGCCTTAAGAGCGCGCATATCATGAATGCTGGGTCTCATTTGTTTTCTGACAATCTACTGAACCTACTGGTAACTTGTTTGCCACGTAGCAATAAAAAATATACTAAAAACCTTGATTATTCTGGTTAGTCACATTGTACTGCTATTATTTTGAACAATACTGTACATCCGAATGCAACAGGTTATCAGGAAAGGAAAGAAGGGCAGGGTTTATGATTCTTCAGCCGATGTGTCTGGTGTTGGTGTGTATCGGTGTCACTCACACAAACCCTGTGCTTCAGCTGATGTGTTTGGTGTTGGTGTGTATCGGTGTCACTCACACAAACCCTGTGCTTCAGCTGATGTGTTTGGTGTTGGTGTGTATCGGTGTCACTCACACACACCCTGTGCTTCAGCCGATGTGTCTGGTGTTGGTGTGTATCGGTGTCGCTCACACACACGTTGTGTTTCAGCCGATGTGTCTGGTGTTGGTGTGTATCGGTGTCGCTCACACACACCCTGTACTTCAGCCGATGTGTTTGGTGTTGGTGTGTATCGGTGTCACTCACACACACCCTGTGCTTCAGCCGATGTGTCTGGTGTTGGTGTGTATCGGTGTCGCTCACACACACGTTGTGTTTCTCTCTGTCTGTAGCTGGTGGAGAAGCTGGCGGCGGTGGCCGAAGAGTGTCAGAGTAACCAGCTGAAGAAACTCAAAGATCTGTGTGAGAAGTAAGTCAACATCACCGTCCTTCACTCATGGCGCTCAAAGACTTTCTTTTTTTAAAGAAGATATTCTGAGAAATTTCTCTCTGCTTTTGCCTGATGTCATCTGGTTACAAATATCTTATTTTGAACGATTCTGATTTCATTTTCTGTAGAGAAAACAAAGACTTGAAGAAAAGGATGGACAAGAGACGACAGGAGAAGTTCCATGAAGCCAGAACGCTGGAGAAAACTCTGACTGACGAGTGAGTGGCTTTAATACGGATCGCGTGACGTTAGACGTGATCAACATCTCCACCTGGAGATCAGAGTTCGGCTTGAACAGCATCTTACGCTTTATTTCAACTCTCGCTAGAGTATTAGTAGGGTTAGGTGTTAGTAGAGTAAGTTGCACCGTTACTTATAGTCAGTATTCTGTTTACAGCAGACCATAATCTACAGTCTTACCAAACAATGATCTGTGTGTGATGACTGGGGTCAGTGTTTAATGCTCTCCTACACACCACCATCTGTAGTCTCTGCGTGACACTGACATGTCAAATCATCCTGTTCTTTAGGAGGAAGATGGAGATGAACAGATCACACGTGAATGAGGTGGTGCAGTCCATCCGACGGGTGAGTGGACGCTGGTTATCAGGCTCAGGGTCAAGGGTCAGGGTTAGGGTTAGTTGACCCCTGCTGGTAAACGCAGTCATTACAGCCTTTCATTAATAGAGAGCAACATTTCAAATGAAGGATAAACCTCATGTTGTGTGCTGTGAATGATTAGCTACCATAATGACTCTTCCTGCAGTTTCACGGTTACACCTGTAGGTGGCGCCAAATAACAACTGACCGTTTCTAGGGCACATTTCTCAATATTTCACTCACTTTCTCTCCCAGTTCTCTCTTCCTTTGGAATTTCATATCCAACCCCCCCAACACTTTTCACACCTCAAATCAATCATTCTTCCTCAACACTAGTCATTTTAACCCAGTGCTTGTACATTGTGTCTCTATAACACCAGAATGACACGCTCTACTGTTCAGAATTCACTGCTGTTTATGTTTTATGATCCGTGTTCCCATTACAGACACAGCAGATGTTTTTGTGCAAATGGAGATAAAAATTGAGAGACTTCAGATACATCTAAAGGTTTTGATAGGATTTCAGTTTTAAGATTCAGAAAGTACACTATATAGCCAGAAGTATTGAATGTAATGTGATAGATGTAATGTGATAGTTTCTCACACGGACTGATGCTGTGATCACCGTGTGAAGCCGGTCTTGAGCTTCTAGTGATTGTAGTCGTTTACAGTCTTGAATCGTTCATTCAATAGATTTGTTGCAAAAATAGTCAAAGTGGCAAGATTGTGTGTGAATATTAATCCAGTCAGTGTGAGTTTCTGGATTATTGAGTGTGGCGAGGTGGCGGAGCGAGTGAGTCCTCTCATGAGGCGTTTTTCTTTATTTATTTATTGAAGTCTTTTAAATGTTTGCCAGTTCCCACATTCTTCCCTGAACAAAGAACTTCATTACATTGGGGCTTAGAGTTCAATCAATATCACACCCTCTGAATATCAGTCACATGATCAGCAGTGGCCCAATCACAGCCATCAGGATTTTCATATCAACTGTGAACATGATTCATTTTTTCTTCAAAGGACACTTTAGAGAAGTGCTGATCTAGCCAATCAGAGTTAGATTTAGGAATGAAAGGGGTTGGGTTATAGATGTGGTGTTAGTTATGGCTAGTTAATGGTTAGCTCTTAGGGTTCACATGCAGATTGCGTGTACTGGAACATGTCTGAAGCATGTGTATGTGTGTGTTTTCCAGCTGGAAGACGCTCAGGCCAAACGACTGGAGAGACTGCTGGAAAAACATAAAGATATTCGACAGCAAATCCTGGATGACAAACCGAAGGTACGACTCGTTTCACAGCCTTTACCATTAATGGTTTATTGACATGTTCGGATCACAGAGGAAGTTTAGAGCACTGCAGAAACACACACACACACACACACACGTGTTGAGCTGCGGTGTTTGTGTCTCCTCACTGTCGCTGTTATTTTAGGAGGACGGCTCACAGGAACTGGAAGGTAAGAGACGCTGCATCCCAGAATTCAGTTCATCACAAACATTCAGACATCCCGTTTCTGAGCCGCTGAAATTAACACAAAAACTCTGGATCATGCCAGCCTCATCCGCCTGTCCGCCAATAACCAGCTTCTCTCTGTGTGTGCGTGTGTGTGTGCGTGTGTGTGTGCCTGTTTATGTGGTTTATGAGGACACTGACACTGGGTATTACACTATAAATGTGGTTTATGAGGACATATCAAATAGCTTTAAAAACATACTAAAAGATGTTTTTTTGAGAAAGTAAAAATGCAGAATGTTTCGTGTGTGTGTGTGTGTGTGTGTGTGTGTGTGTGTGTGTGTGTGTGTGTGTGTGTGTGTGTGTGTGTGTGTGTGTGTGTGTGTGTGTGTGTGTGTGTGTGTGTGTGTGTGTGTGTGTGTGTGTGTGTGTGTTGGGTAGATTTAGGGGCAGTGTAAGGGGATAGAAAATACGGTTTGTACAGTATAAAATCAATTACGCCTATGGAGAGTCCCTGTAAACCACACAAATCAACGTGCGTGCGTGCGCGTGTGTGTGTGTGAGAGAGAGAGAGAGAGACTGTCTGGTTCTAATGGTAATATAAAGCATGCATTTGTCCTCATCTGAATTTTTATATTCTTGCATTTTGTTAGTGATCAGAAATCATCATTCCGTCATCATTCACTCTCATGTCACTTAAACAGAAGCACAAAATAAAATATAAGATGATTGATCTTCATCATATGGGCAGAGAATTACTCAAAATATCTTCTTTTGTGTTGGACAGCAGAAAGTCAAACAGGCTTGAATGACAAGAGTAAATGATGCAGAAATGTGTATTGTTTTGTGGTGAACTCAACTGCTACTTTAAGAGAAACATCTTTGATCTGCGCAGACATCATGAACGTCTTCACTGCTTTATATAGTCTGGTCTGGGAAGAGGTCGCAGGTCAGACTGTAAACCCATAATGACACTGGCATTGGCAGGAGATGCTCTGCAGCTTTATCAGCTCAGCTCCACTAGAGGGCGTCGTTGGGCAGTTTAACACATCAGACGAGAGACTGAAGAAGATGATGATGAAGGACTCGTGATTATAGGAGTTATTCTAGTTACTCTTTAATCTGTTTCACAGCCGCTGTCACAGGTTCAACACCACACACGCGAGCGATCCCAATCTAAACATGGGCTGGTGTTTGATCAGGAACTGGTTTGAAGTTAAAGTAACCAGGACGAAGCTGAAATGTCCTCTGAAATGAGAGAGAGAGAGAGAGAGAGAGAGAGAGAGAGAGAGAGAGAGAGAGAGAGAGTCCTGACCTATTTTTATGCCTTGGATCAGGCTCTAATGGACAGCTATAAGCATCCTGGGTCTTCAGAGACCTGCAGAACATCTCAGACTCAGAGATTAGGTCTGCAAACGGACAGCTAGTGTAACCTACAGCCGCCTGTATGGGCTCGATCTCCTCATCGAGTCCCAAATGATGCTCTTACAGTCACTTTATTATCATCTCCAGTGCTTTATACAGCACAGACTTTTTCAGCCGGTTCTCAGGGATAACAGGAAAGGATGCGGTTGGGCTGTTGTTGAGCTGAAGTCAGTTCTGTGGTCACGATCATCAATTATTAGACGAGTTCATTCATCTCTACAGCAGCTCTGATCTCCTCATCCAGATCAATAACACTGATTGGTTATTAAGAGTCCAGAGACGACTCCATCAGGGGCAGACTGGAGGAAAACCCTCGGGAGAATAATCCAGACTCAGTCGCTCAGTTCTCCTCTGGCCAACGCTTGAACACGGAGTGGTTATGATTATGAATTATGAATTACAGGTCCGTGTCAGGATCACTATCGTCAAAGATGATTGATTGGCTGTTAGCATACAGTTGGCACTGGCGGTTTGGTTCTGTTCTGTTCCCTGAGAAACACCTTAGGGTAAACTGAACAGTTAGTTAGTTTTATTTTATTCCCGTAAGGAAAGTCCATGAGCAGCAAACTCACAGATATTTAAAATTTCACATTGGCATTTACAAACAATACATTTTTCTTACAAAAAATCAATCTGACTTAAGATTTAATAATCAGATAAATCGAAATGACAATATTAGATGACCATCAGTTGACATTAGAAGATGAATTTAAATACTTGATGGCTTGGGGAATAAAAGATAGTTTGGACCTGATTTTTGTACGTCTGGGAACACAATGCCGTCGTCTAGTCATCAACAGTATAATGTAAAGGATGCCTGTTATCATGCACAATAATGCTGGCTTTATTCGGCACTTTGGCTTCGTATATGCTCTCTATACTCGCCAATATGAGTCCTAACAGATAACTTGACAATGACACTACCTTCCGTAATGATTTCTTCTGAGACTGAAGCATTACCGTACCAGCAGCTCACACAAAATGGCATAACCCTTTCAATAAAAGCCTCATGAAACAACACAAGCAGTCTACTATGGACATTAAAAGACAATGATTTCTTTAAGAAATACAACCTCTGTGGTAACCTACAGTCTAATCAGTCCACTCATTCCCTTTAAGCTTATGGTCTAAAACTATGCCAAGGTATTATAGTGTGTTAATAATTGTATGTGTTTGCCATTTATTGATGTAATATGGGTTATGTCCTGTTCTCTCCCTCTAAAATCAATAACCATCTCCTTACTTTTGGAGGCTTTTAGGAGAAGACTTGATTTTTCACACCAATTTAAAAAGAAATCCAAGACAGGTCCATGCTCTTCCTCCCGATCATGCAGAAGGCTCACTAGAGCAGTATCATCTCAAATTCTGTTGCATTATCTTCCTGAAGCTGCTTTGAAACAATCTGACTTTAGTGCTGTATAAATAAAGCTGACGTAATCCATCATCCAGGCATTCAAAGAGCACTTTTCTCTTTTTGGGATTTTCAGTGTGATCATTACTCGCACTATTCATTCTACGGGCCGGCAGTGCATGTGAATCAGGACACACTGCTGAGACACGTGTGGATGTTTAAATAGATCCGGCGTTTGCTGTCGCACCTCCGGCTCACGGGATCTCACACACACACACACACACACACATACACACACACACACATACACACACACACACACATACACACACACACACACACACACATACACACACACACACACACACACACACACACACACACACACACACACACACACATACACACACACACACACACACACACACATACACACACACACACACACACACATACACACACACACACACACACACACACACACACACACACACACACACACACACGCACGCACGCACGCACATACACACACACACGCGCACACACACACACACACGCACATACACACACACGCACACACACACGCACGCACACACACACACACACACACACACACACACACACACACACACACACACACACACACACACACACACGCACGCACGCACATACACACACACACACACATACACACACACACACACACACACACGCACACACACACACACACACACACTGCACGCCTCACATTCCCTTCGCAATGTTTCATAAACTTCAGCGCCTCGTCACACACGTCTGCACTGTTCTACGCCATTTTGTGGTATAAATAAAAATCATATTAATGGAAGTGCAATTTGTATGTTCACACTGAAACAAGAAGAAAAAGTGCCATTCAAATGCATAGATGATTCACTTAAACGTTGTAAATTCTGTGATGTGATATAATGTAAATTCCCTTGGTAACACGTTACAATAAGGTTGGGTTAGTTAACTTTAGTTAATGCATTAGTTAACATGAACTAACCATGAGCAATGCCTGTAGCTTTACTGTTATTGTAAGGTTATCTAACTGCACATATTTACATTAGTTTATGTAGCAGTTGACACACACACACACACACACACACACACACACACACTAAGGGTAAACATTTCTAACTCACCATCTCTCTCTAACCCATTTCTATATCTAATGCATTAACTATAGATTTGACTTTCCATGGTTAACCTTGTGTTCACTATCATTAACTATAAATCATAAAAAAACTTACATAAGAAAAAACATCAATAAGTGTATATTATGGTATGTATTACTGTAATTCCTCAAGTGAAGGCGGGGCCTTTATTTACCTGGACTGCAGAAGGGAGCAGGCTTTTATTAGAAGCAGGCCTGTATTTCTAATTCCATCTGTTTGGAAAATAATTGCTTTAAATAAACCGTTTTAAATGAATACTGAATAAAAGCGATAGTGTTCCAGTGGACAGAAGTCATATATTTTTTAAGAAACATGTAAACATATCACCATTTACAACAACAGCCAGAAAGGTGACAAAGCAATTTGGGTCAGAATTACTGTAGCCTAATCGGTAACCACCATTGAGACTGTTTGAAAAATGTAAAATGTTTATTCCGCGCTTCATTTTTATATAGGTTACATGTGAGGTTATTTTAGCCCACTAACCAGACTCAGCTTTCTAAAGGCTATTGGTTGCACGTGACGGGAAAAAAGCTTCCTTCCACTTAAAGGGGTCCTTCATCGCTCGGAAGATGAATCTGTATTTCAACTGGGTCATCAATGTTGTAGAAATGTGAAATGATTTTTGAATTTGGTGCCTTCTAGACTGAGAAAAGACAAAATGTATCTTTGACCCATGGGTATGAAAGACTACAATTCCCAGAATGCTTCGCTGCCCTTTGAGGCCATTCCCAACGCCACCGCTACTGGATCACTGTGACTGAGGCCCGTCCACACGAAGCCAGAGCTTTCCCAATACGATCTTTTTTTCCCCTCATTTCAAGAAATGTCTGCGTCCACACGAGATTACGAAAACGCACTAAAAACGATGTAGTTTGCATGCCAGGCCAGTGTGTGGCGCTGTAATTCTGCCACAGAAATACACTAAACACGGAGAAGAAGAGTTGTGGCTAGCAGGGGTATAGCAGAGGTCGGAGGTGAGGCAAAATCTCACAATAAAATAACAATAAACGCATGTGCTGCTCAACAGATGTGTTTTATTAACGCCTACCCCGACCCGACCCATAACCCACCCGTACAGTACTGCAGATACGGTCATTAACTGAGGCGATAATGATGAGCTCATGCCCAGAGCCGGAGCTTTATCCCGTAACTCTTCCCCGTGCTGGACGGAGTGTGATGACATCACCGTTTCAGAAAATATACGGATTCGCTGCACACACGAAGACGGAAGATGAGCGTTTTTAGATTTATCCAATTTGGGACCCGGTTTCGAAAAATATCGGATTCATGCTTCCAAACGCCGGATCCGTGCGGACGAAACGCTGATACGGGACAACATTTATACGTGTACAGCTAAAGGCGTCTCCGTGCGGACGGGGCCTGAGTTGGAGAAGACACTCAAATTAAAAACTGAACGTGTGTGTTCAATATAACGATCGAGTCGCCGCGCGAGTATCACAGCACTGAGCACTGACTGCAGGAGTGAGATAAATGAGCTGATGAGCTCTCATGATGAGAGCTGAGGGAATCGCCACTACACTCGCCGCATACAGTCACAACGCCAGTTCAGTCTGGCCTTTGCAAGCTTAACTTTCATAGAAATGAATTTGAGACGTTAAAAGACTTCCATTGCTCAGCATAGCTCCGTTTAAATGAGTGCCTGAGCTGAGCTGTGAGTGTGATCTCCATCCCTATGTGAGAGTGTTAAACATGAGGAAATGGCTCCCTCTGCTGGCTGGAGTCTTTAGCCTTTGGCCAAACATTCCTCCTATGATGCAAATATCGTCAATTTGCATCATAGAAGGAATTTTTCTAGAAATAAAAAGCATAAATCTCTTGTCTCAGGGAGATATGAGGGGGGAACACGATCATTTGAAGATACTCCAGGGTTTCTACTGATACAAAGCCATATGCTAATCGCTGAAGTAACCCTTTAAGAGTTGTATACTTTTAAAGCTACAGTCCGTAACTTGTTGCACTCTAGTGGTTAATAAACAGAACTGCATGCGTCTTGCGGAAGAACATTGCAGCCGGATCTACTTCTCTCTGTTTAGATCTATGGCGGATCACGCAGGGACTGTGCTCCTCCGCAGCGGCTCCTACCAGTCTGGCCTGAAATAGTCCCAATATAAACACTTATTATAAGTGTACCATAATGATTCAGGGTGAGACAAAAACATGTTTGGAAAATGGATTCATGTTGTGCATTCTCATTATATAATTTTTGTAAATCTTGAACACAAAAAAAGTTACGGACAGCAGCTTTAAGCACTTTTTATTTTAATATATCTCTTTACATAAATATTATTGTAACGGTTGTCCACTAAAGAGGCGAGGTTGAGAACCCAAGTGCAGTTTATTGACACTTAACATAAATCCAAACTTGACATAAACTTGACTAGACAAACCACTCACCAACACTGGGTTACAACATACAAGAACTGACCAAGACTGGCAAACACGAGGGCTTAATACACAAGAGCTAATGACAAGACAGGACACCTGTGAACAACGATCAACCCATTAACCAATGACAACACGAGGCAGGAACACATGAGGGCATAGAGTCACATGACAAGGGAACACATGACAAAACCAGGAAGTGCATGACAAAACATGACAGTGAGCATCAAAACCTTAAAACATGAAACGTGAAACCTACACCAAAACACCCTGTGACAATTATTGTCTATTTATAAACTATGATTTAGTTATCTTTCTAACCCAACTAATGACGCATCTGCGCTTTCTATAGCCTATTGCGCGTGAGGGAAAAAGGCTTCCTTCCCTTTGCCAATAGTTGTGCACTTTTAAACACTTTTTATTTTACTATATCTCTTTACATACACATTTTTTAGACGTAAACTATAATTTTGTTATTTTACTAACCCAACTAATTACTACAGTGCTTTCTAAATAGGTTGCACGTGAGGGGGAAAGCTTCCTTTCATTAAAAAGAGTTGTGTACTTTTAAGCACTTTTTAATTTAATATATTTCTTTACATAAATATTATTTTCTACTTAAAAAAAACTATAATTTCATTATTTTTCTAACCCAATTAATGACTCCGTGCTTTCTAGGCTAGGCTATTTATCATTGCACGAGGGAAAAAAGCTTCCCTTCACTTAAGAAGAGTTGTGCACTTTATGTCGCTTTACATTTTTTTTTTTTTACTTAAAAACTATAATTTTATTTTTCTGACCCATCTAATTACTCATCCACGCTTCAAATAGGTTGCATGCAATTTTCTCTGAGATATTCCATTTTGATTTTGCATATTGTTTTTAAACGATATTTCGTGTTGCCTAGTTTAAATGACCACTTTACAATATTTCATCAACATAGTTTATTTCGAAGCCTATTCTGTTTTCTTGTACAAAATAAAGTATTTTAGGTTAAATGCAGAGTGAGACGTATAAAAAAAGACGAGAGGTGAATATTTCTGTGGTCTGCCTGACATGATATTTTCACAGACGTTGAATCTCTCATAGACTACAGTAGCCTATTTAAAATGGCATAAATGCATCAGTTATATTCTCAATTTAGTTTACAGAGCCACCCGTACAAAGGTTTTAGGTTACCGGTAACTCTAGAAGAGACTACTGTAGGATTAGTGTGTGTCGCACTCGCAGGAACTCACACAACCCTATTCTTAACATTACGATGAACTTGAATGCACATCATATGAAAGGCATTTAGGAGATTTTCCACACATTTTCCCCCGGCGTTTATTTGAGACCGGCCTTTATTTGTTCGTGCTGACCACTATCAGAGGCCTGCCGTTTAATTGACTACAGGCGTTTATTTGAGGAATACGGTTTGTAGGATCCTTTTTAAGCTTTTAAGGCAACGATCATGTGCGTTTAGCACCATTAGCGGACCATTAACCTCGGAATAATTATTTTTACGAAATGACTTTTTTCTTGTTTACATAATTCTGAAATTCAGCCACGGCTGTTTTTCATGAGTTTTGCCTCTGTAAAATTAGGCATTGGCAACAGCTAGGCAGCAACGCTGCTCGCTACTCTCCAAGACATCGCTAAACTGGACTAATTTGAACAGTCACTAAAACTGTGTTGTTTTAATAAGGGGATTTTAAGACTTTTTGTAAATAAATAAATGAAATGTGTAATGACTGGCATCTTGTCTTATGTCTGACCCTGTGTTGATATAAAGTAAATGGACTCGGTTCCATTGAGTATCCCTACCGTATGCTGTTTACTGTGTTCTTCTTTACATGAGAATGGCTTTGATTGCTACACCACGCCTAGTATAAGTGTTTGCGGTCCCGAATCGTACTGTACTGAACTCGTGATCATTCAGTCCCTCGTGTGGATTATATTAGTGGAGTAATGTAGGGAACGGTGGATGATGGTAAGGGTGATTTCAGCCTCTGTTTCCTGCAGATTTCAGCTCAAACGCTCCTGAAGCGGCAGATCTCCAGGCCCAGAGATCAGAAACTCTGGCGTAGTGAATAGTCTGTCATTGGGGACACACAGGTTTGGGTTTTCATGCTAATTTTGTGACAGTGGCAGACGCGATGATGTTGAATGAAGCTGCACACGCTGAACAGTCCTGTGACTTCACAAACAGAGAGCTGTGCCGTCGCCATGGCAACATTCATCCCACTGTTAACCCCATAATAGCCACAGTAAGAGGTGTTGATCTCCTGCCTGACACACGACACAGAAAGCCGGGAAACTCCTGGAATAACCAGTTTCTCAGTACTTGATAGTTCAGGAATAATTCAGCCATCTCATAAATCTCATTCTCTGTTGAGGATATTATGATCGTGTTGTTGTGTTTATGGGTAATATACATTTTTTGGGGACATTACGAGGTCAGTTATTCGGCGATAATGACCGTCGTCAATAGCAACACTCTACTCCGGGTATTTGAGATGCTTCATGTCTCTCTCTCGGCCTCAGTTATCTAGGACGTCAGTATTAACTCTTTCCCTGCCGTTGACGGAAGTTTTCGCTGATATGTTGTAGGGGGTGCTAATACACATCTTCTGAAAGAGTGCAGAATCTTCTGATCAAACACAGGGGAAGAAGAAACAGAAACAAGCAATAGATGCATTGCTGAAGCACATGTAATATAATGCGATCAACATTAATCTTCATATAAATCAGATCGGCCTAGTGTGACTGAAGAGCTCTAGGACTGAAGCTTTGGGGTGATGATGGACTTCATCTGTGTGTGATCATCCTCTGAATCTCATACTGACACAGACTTTGACAAAAACAAGTCAAGTCAACTTTATTTACAGTATATCGCGCTTTTACAATAACGATTGTTTCAAAGCAGCTTCACAGTGTTAAACAGGAAAATACTGCAGCAGAATCTGATTCGACTGTACAGCCGCTCTGGAGGAAACCGTCATGTCATCAGCTCATTTAAATGATCTTATAGTGTCAATGTGGGTAGATCAATGATATAGTTGATAAAGTTAATTTAGTTTAGTAATTAAATTTAGTTGAATATTTAGTTGAAATTTTAGTGTCCCCAACTGAACAAGCTTAGCCAAGGGCAAGGGTGGCAAGGAACCAAATCTCCATCAGGGTCATGATGGCATTTTATCAGCGTTTTGCTCACAATGTTGCCTAACGAAAGTGTTGATAAAAAAGAATAAATGAAGCTAGAATAAAACAGATCTTTTGATATAGTGCATGTTCAGATATTCATACAGCAAAATATGCTGTGCGCCATGAAATGTTTGTGAAAATGATGGCGGGGAAAGAGCTAACAGACCTACGGTGATATTGTTCAAGTGTTCATCTTGTTCCTAGAACCAGTGTTTTTACACTGTAATGGATTATATGATTAAAAGAATATTATGATGATAATTATTTATGATTTTAAAACCGTTTCTTCTTAGATCAATATTTCATGTCCCTGTTTGTAAAATAACGTGATGCCAAAAATCTTATAATATGTGACCATGGACCACAAAACCAGTCATAAGGGTCTTTTTTAAAATAAATAATCTGCCATTGATGTGTGATTTGTTAGGACAATATTTGAAGATCTGAGAGTGTAAATTAATCTAAATATTGAGAAAATCTTCTTTAAAGTTGTCCAAATGAAGTCCTCAGCAATGCATATTACTACTAATAATACATTTATATAGATATATTTAAGGTAGGACATTTACAGAATATCTTCATGGAACATGATAATATCTAATATCTTAATGATTTTTGGCATAAAGAAACATGTATAATGTTGACTCTTATAATGTGTTGTTGGCTATTGGCTCAGATATACCCGTGAGATCAGGTCTGGTGTTGAGGTCAAGGGTCGTGTGTGTATGGCCAGAGCGAGATCTGTCGGCTTCGCGCTGCAGCGTTTGATGCTAGCGGCTCTTCATTAATAATTCACGCGACCCTCCTGTTTCTCGCCAGGGGAAGTTCTGTCACTCGATAGACACCCGAGGAGCACAAACAAACCCCAGCGCTCCGCTGCAAATAACTCTCGCCTGTCCCCATCAGCTTCAGGAATAAAGATGCGCTCAGATGCTCTCGAGACTCACTTTAGTGTTTAAACCGTGAACACACACGCGTGTGCGGGCGGTTACATGACGAGTGTAAAACGGGAGCATTTCATCTAGATTTCATAAGCGGCGCATCCCTCGATGGCGGAGCAGAATTAGGACAGATGTGGATGAAGGTCATTCTCCTCCCGCAGCGCTTTAAGAGCGCGCTGGCATTGGACGTGAGTGTGGTTTGTTGACAGATGACGAGTCTTTTGAGGAAAGACATATTTAACTGAGTCGGGAGGGAACAGAACTAGAATGGGCCGTGCTTTCATCTGCAGGTCTCTTTGGGTCGGTGAAACGGGGGCGCACCGCTGACTCCAGGGCTCGGCTTGAGGAGTTTCTCAGCTCTTGTGCTCGAAGAGATTCTGTGTGAGAGAGTGTTTAACCAATCTTTCTGGCTTCTTAAAGTAACGTGTGAATCCGGTCCTCATAAGACACGGGTGTCAAGTCCACTTTATTTATATCGCGGTTTTACAATGACGATTGTTTCAAAGCAGCTTCACCGTGTTAAACAGGAAAATCAAAAGAATTTCATTCGGCTGTACAGTTGTTCTGAATAAAAGAACAATGGTGATGTTATCAGCTTATTTCAATTGTTATATAGTGTCAATGTGGGCATATCAGTGATATAGTTGATACAGTTAATTTAGTAATTCATTTTATTTGGATATTTAGTTGAAAACTTGATATTTAGTCCCCAACTGAGCAAGCCAAGCCAAAGGCGACCAAAGGAACCAAAACTCCATCAGGGCATGATGGAGAAAAATAAACCTTAGAGAAACCAGACTCAGTCGGGGTGCCAGTTCTCCTCTGGCCTATTAACACACCGTGTATTGGGAACCTTACATGTCAGAAATCATATTAGATCTGAATATTCTAAAGTTTGAGGTGTCACGCAAGAGAGGTTTATTGAGGATGGCCCGTCGATTACACAAGAATATGATTATATGAAGGATCTGTTTATCCTGTATGATCTGTGAGATGGGCTAGATATCCATACATTCATGTTTTTGGATTATTCATATCAACTCTAAGACAGAATAGAAAGACCAGATACCAAAGACAAGCCAACTTCGGTCTGCCCGATCCCCAAATGTGGTCTTGATGGCCTGTGTTTGCACACGAGCGCAGGTGATAAAGACGCGGCTCATCTGAGGTGGGAAAGGTTGGCAGGAGTCGCAGCTTAGCGTCAAACACAGTCGGGCGTCTTTAATCCCGGGCCTTTGTGTCTCGGCCAGCAGGGGGACAGCAGATGTCCTTCCCTAAGTAGGTCGGGCTTTGTGCGGGCGGCCTGAGACCATCTGGCCTTGTCATTGGCCGCTTCAAAATATGATTTTCTAGAAGGTGACCTTTGAGCTGACGGGCCTGTGGTGAAGATGCTAAACCAGGGTGTGCAAATGGCTGGTGTTGTGTTTGTTTTCTACATTGATAAAGGACTTTACACACTTACCGGCTTGTCCTAACCATCTCAAACCAGTGCATGAACACACTAAACCTGAGACGCTCTCAGATCACACGCAAGCACGAGTGTTTGGAAATCATAGTCTTTGACACGATTCATCTGTGGTGCTTTCTTTAATTACACCGCTCCCTGGAGATCGAGCGGGGTAGTTAACCAGTCAAATAAGCAGTAAAGCAATTATTGGGTCAGAATGAATACAATTCTGACATCTTTAATCACTAGGGGAGTCTGTGCCTGGAGAAAAACAGGATATTCGGCTCTCTCTGAGGACGCTGAGTGAGATGAGTCTTTTAACACTAAAGTAATGAAGCTTGTGGATCTTCTGAGATCGTCTCTAATCTTGACCTTTAATCCCTGTGTTTATTCATGTTCTCTCGCATGCCGATACTGTGATGCCGCTCTAGATCAGAGGTTCTCAATCCTAATGATCCTCAAACCCACAGATAAACCCGGTCTGAAGCGCAGAGAGTCTGATCTAGAGCCTTCTGCTTCCAGAGCTGCTCACCTGCCTTTGTGTTTTGCAGCTTCAGAGCGAGCTGGACCAGGAATACCAGGACAAGTTCCGGAGGCTGCCGCTGGAAGTCCAGGAGTTCGTGCAGGACTGTGCTGCTTGTAAAGGCCAGATGAGCTCCAGCTGTGTTCCTGATCGGCTGTCTCCGGACCGAGGGTTCGACACCAGTCTCTGAGCCTGTGTTTGCACTCCCGGACTTCATCTGCACCTTTAGTATGACGACTGGATGAACAACGCGGAAATAATGACTCTGTTTTCTTACTTTTAAAACCTAGTTTTCACCAGAACTGCTGCTTATGTGGATTTAAATATGCGTATATGTTTAGGTGTTCAGATGAGTCTCTTAATGATCCTTTAAAATGGGATGTTAGGCGATTAAGTGCACTGCTAGCTCACATATGGACATTTATATAAATATAACAACACATGGACATTTACACAAAGGCTTCAAGGGATTCATTTGCATGTTATTGTACAAAACTGTGATGTGAAAACATTCATTACATTTATGCATTTGGCAGACGCTTTTACCCAAAGCTACCCGTGCTGTGAGTGCCTCCCAGAGGATCGACCCGAGTCTGATCTGGTTCTGATCCGGTTCTGACCCGAGTCGGATCTGGTTCTGACCCGAGTCTGATCTGGTTCTGACCCGAGTCTGATCTGGTTCTGATCCGGTTCTGACCCGAGTCTGATCTGGTTCTAATCCGGTTCTGACCCGAGTCTGGACCAAACGAGTTGGAGCTCTGCAGTCCGAGATGTGAATGTTTATTGTGTGAAAGGGTTCTATCATGAGCTGAGTGGATCTGGTGACGTGAGTCCTGTGCCTTTGAACACTTCTCTATCCCGTCCCATAACAGCAGCTTCCCTTCTGCCGCTCCGAAGTGAAGCTCAGACTCGCAGTACTTCAGAAACGCTTGAGATCGGCTCATAAATGCCTGTGGATGAAATAAACGTTGCTTCTGTCTAAATGTGTCGCTGTGGGTCGTACTTTTAGAATTTTGTTGTCTACTAAGTCTAGTTTTGGGAAATTCTGTCCTGAAGTCTGTGTGTGTGTGCGTGCGTGCGTGCGTGCGTGCGTGCGTGCGTGTGTGTGTGTGTGTGTGTGTGTGTGTGTATGTGTGTGTGTGTGTGTCATGAACAGATATAATCTCTTCAGACTTTATGTCCATGAGGAGAAGCAGATTCAGAGTCCAGAGAACTGACCCAATCATGACTGAAGAAGATCTGATCCTGAAAGAGCAGAAAAACACTGGAGAAGCAGAACGTGTGTGTGTGTGTGTGTGTGTGTGTGTGTGTGTGTGTGTGTGTGTGTGTGTGTGTGTGTGTGTGTCCGTCCGTCCATCCGCCCGCCCGCCCGCCCGCCCGCCCGCCCGCTGTGGCCAGTTTCCCCATCATCCCCATAGCAACAGTTGTTATGTACTGATGCCCGTGGTCACATGTGAACCAACTCAGGAATTCAACTGGAAATATAATCAACATATAAATAAACACAGATTCGGGAATAGAGCCACCGTCCATCATCTCATCCGGGAGTTCTCCCATGTTCCCTAAGAAGGTTCTTTATCGGGTATACTGCATGTGTTTTTAGATGTTTAATCCCATGATATCTGATGGTGGATAAACACACACACACACACACACTCACACACACACACGAATCAGTACTTGGGTGACACAAAGGCGTTCAGATCTTTTCATCAGATAATTCTCTAATAGCTGCAGCTGTGTGTGTGTGTGTGTGTGTGTGTGTGTGTGTGTGTGTGTGTGTGTGTGTGTGTGTGTCAGATAATAGCGCAGATGCTCATTGGATGCTGACAGGTCAGTGGGAGGAGTTATGTAAATATTTACTGTACATTAGAAGTGAATTATATCAATAAAACTGGCAGCTCAAACTCAGTGACCAGAGGAGAGTTTCAGTGGACATTCATTACGACCCACTAATCACATCTGCAGCAGACAAACAACAAATAAACATCAAACAAACAAACAACCTCATTCTGTGGGAAGGAAAAAAGATGATGGATGGATGGATGGATGGACAGGTGTGTGTGAGAGAGAGAGAGTGAATGAGAGAGAGAGGGAGGGAGGGGGAGACACATCATCTCCTCCTCCTGCAGGATCTCCTCGCGCGCGAGACACGGATGCACTGATACAGTGTGTGTGTGAGAGAGAGAGTCTGACGGATGCACTGATACAGTGTGTGTGTGAGAGAGAGTCTGACTGCTACACTGAGGCAGTGTGTGTGAGTGTGTGTGAGAGAGAGTGTGTGTGACTGCAGTGCTGCAGAGATGCATGTCCGGCTGCACTGAGGGTTTCCTGCGCGTGACGCTGAGGAAGATCCTCCATCATCCGCGCGCTCGCAGGACTCGCGCTCTTCCCGGGAATGTTGCGGCGTTCGCTGATGTGTGATGACGGTAAGAGATGAGCGCGTCGCGCGCGTCACAAGCGGCTCGTGCGCGTGTTATTGAGCTGTAGGGTAGGGCGCGCGCATGTGTTTGTGTGTTAATGTGTGTGTGAGGAGAATCAAAGTGAAGCTGTTAGCTCTCAGGCTAGTGGCTAACGCCGTGCACGAGATCAGCTGTGAATGCGCGTTTCTCCGACATCAGCCGTCATGTGAACGGTAAGAGATGCATGCGCTCGCAACAGTTAGGTGTGTGTGAGTGTGTTTGTGTGTGTGTTAGCTAATGTTTATCTTCAGTCCAGCTCACACTGGACCATCATAACTAATGCTGGGAATTACGTAATGCCTCCTGAAAGAAATCTATAGGATCTGATGCACGAGGCCCGTCAGTGTGTGTGTGTGTGCATTATAAATAAATGTGTGTGTGTGTGCATAATATATATATATATATATATATATATATATATATATATATATATATATATATATATATATATATATATATATATATATATATATATATATATATATATAATTATTATTACCATTGTTATTATTTATGTTCACATATTCCTCGCTTTGGCAATATTGTATTATTTACATTCATGCCAATAAAGCAATCTTGAATTTGAATATATATATACAGGCAGTGGTGTAACTTACTAATGATGGCCCTGGGCTGCACTAGTTGACCTAGCCTATGTAACACTTCAGGATTAGGTTCCATTTCTGTATTAGGATATCGGTTGTTTAATATTATTGACAAATCAAATATTAATGCCTTATTCTGTGTCACCATAATGTAGGGTGACATCCCTTAATCGTTAAAAAGACACGCTTTTCTTATCACTGAGATTCCAAATGTGAGTTATGTAGGGGGGTTCTGGGGCTCCCCCGAGAAAATGTAGATTTCTAGGATCTCCATATGTGCATTTTGAGATGTTCTGAAGGCCAAAAAAGTAGATAACAATATTACTAGAGACTCATCAAGATGGACATGTTGACATACTTTTTGTGTGAGTTTGTCCGCAAACGCAAGACTTGAAAGAGAACTTAATATTTCGGATGAGTGCACAGAGACTGATGTTCTCATTGGCGTCTTCTGGTACTACACGCGGGTGATGATGGTGATGATGGTGATGACGGTGATGATGGTGATGATGGTGATGATGGTGATGACGGTGATGATGGTGATGATGGTGATGACGGTGATGATGGTGATGATGGTGATGACGGTGATGATGGTGATGATGATGATGACGGTGATGATGGTGATGACGGTGATGATGGTGATGATGGTGATGATGGTGATAACGGTGATGATGGTGATGACGGTGATGACGGTGATGACGGTGATGACGGTGATGACTGTGATGACTGTGATGATGGTGATGATGGTGATGACGGTGATGACGGTGATGACGGTGATGATGGTGATGATGGTGAAAATGACCGTCCATATTCAGACATACAGCAGCACTCGCATGCATTGAACAAAGTTTACAAAGAGAGACCGTTTTGCCCACGTTTTTCTTTTCTAATCGCTGGTGTTAGTGTATCACTGAGGAGCCCGTGTGTGAATCCATCGAGAGAAACATAAACAAAGTATTATTTTCAAGTTACAACCCATAGATGTGTCATCAGATGTGAGGTGAACCACATCTTTAGACAAGCACGTGCAGGTCACGGTTTCTGTTTGGGTCATCACAACATTTCGGACGTATTCTTTTGGTGATGAAAGTCTTTCGGTCAAGCAGGCATTAGGGCCCTTTTCGGCCGAAGATATTCGGTGGCCGAATATTTGGTGCATCCCTAATTAAAATAATAGTGTGTGTCTGTGTGTGAAATAATAATCAATTATATTATGGGCTATTATTTAAACATAAATATGAAACTAAATGTGCTACGGTTTATATAACCCTCTGGCTGAAGAACTCACCGGAGTTCTGATGTTTTTTTCCCCTCACGAGTCACGACGGGGGATATATCGCAATACTCCGTAATTTTTGGCCATACAGATAAATGTGAGACATAATTATAAACTATTAATGGTCTACTTTTATTTGTGTACACTCACATAACAACCAAACTTTGTGCTTTAGTAAAATAAATAAAAAAAGGTGCGCTTTCTATCTGCGAAAATCTGAAACTCGCTGAATACTTGACATAAACATGACACATACGTCTAAAGAAAGCTTGACATCGCTAGATTTAAATCAAATAATTCACATTTTAGAGTGAATTGTGGAGCTCACTGGCATAGAGCGGAATATGTAGCGGAGCGTCACGTATGTGCTCCGCTCACACGCTCTGATGAAAAGGTGGTCGGAAGCGCGGCGGTAGAGCGCGGCAGCCGTGTGATTTTCAAATCTGAAACCAGTCCTTTTTATTTGAAATGTGAGTGTCACAATATTCTTTCTCGGAGTCACTTTCTCGCCAGGGGCCCGTTTGCAATGTGGGCACGGCCCCAGTGCGGCTGCATACAGGTGCTGGTCATATAATTAGAATATCATCAAAAAGTCGATTTATTTTACTAATTCCATTAAAAAAGTGAAACTTGTATATTATATTCATTCATTACACACAGACTGATATATTTCAAAAGTTTATTTATTTTAATTTTGATGATTATAACTGAAAACTAAGGAAAATCCCAAATTCAGTATCTCAGAAAATTAGAATATTACTAAGGACCAATACAAAGAAAGGATTTTGAGAAATCTTGGCCAACTGAAACGAATGAGCATGTAAAGTATGAGCATGTCCAGCACTTTCATACTTAGCTGTGTCTCCTTTATCCTGAATTACTGCAGCGATGCGGCGTGGCATGGAGTCGGTCAGGCTGTGGCTCAGCTCAGGTGTTATGAGAGCCCAGGTTGCTCTGATTGTGGCCTTCAGCTCTTCTGCATTCTTGGATCTGCATATCGCATCTTCCTCTTCACAATACTCCAGAGATGTTCTATTGGGGTTTAGGTCAGGTGAGTTTGCTGGCCAATTAAGAACAGGGATACCATGGTCCTTAAGCCAGGCACTGGTTGCTTTGGCACTGTGTGCAGGTGCTGAGTCCTGTTGGAAAAGGAAATCTGCATCTCATAAAGTTGGTCAGCTGCAGGAAGCATGAAGTGCTTTACACTGGACCTCAACATGGATTGTGTGCCTCTCCTCTCTTCCTCCAGACTCTGGGACCCCTGATTTTTTGAGGAAATGCAAAATCTACTTTCATCAGAGAACATAACTCTGGGCCACTCAGCAGTCCTTTTTGTCTTTAGCCCAGGCGAGACACTTCTGATGCTTCTGTTGTTCAAGAGTGGCTCAACTCCAGGAATGTGAAGCTGAAGCCCATGTCTCGCATGCGTCTGTGCGCAGTGATTCTTAAAGCGCTGACTCCAGCTGCAGTCCACTCTTTGTGAATCTCCTCCACATTTTTGAATGGGTTTTGTTTCCCAATCCTCTCCAGGGTGCGGTTATCTCTATTGCTTCTACACTTTTTTCTATCACATCTTTTCCTTCCCTTCGCCTCTCTATTAATGTGCTTGGACACAGAGCTCTGTGAACAGCCAGCCTCTTTTGCAGTGACCTTTAGTGTCTCGCCCTCCGTGTGTAAGGTGTCAATGGTCGTCTTTTGGAGAACTGTCGAGTCAGCGGTCTTCCCCATGATAGTGTCGCCGACAGAACGAGACTGAGAGGCCATTAAAGGCCTTTATATGTGTTTGAGTTCATTAGCTGATTAGAGTGTGGCTCCAGGCGTCTTCAATATTTAACCTTTACACAATATTATCATTTTCTGAAATACTGAATTTGGGATTTTCCTTAGTTGTCAATTATAATAATCAACATTAAACAAAATAAACATTTAAAATATATCAGTCTGTGTGTAATGAATTAATATAATATACACGTTTCACCCTTTGAATGGAATTAGTGAAATAAATCAAGTTTTTGATGATATTCTAATTATATGACCAGCACTTGTGTGTGTGTGTGTGTGTGTGTGTGTGTGTGTGTGTGTGTGTGTGTGTGTGTGTCTGTGTGTGTGTGTGTGTGTGTGTGTGTGTGTCTGTGTGTCTGTGTGTCTGTGTGTGTGTGTGTGTGTAATGTGAATGGTTTTATATATAAATAACGTATAGTAAAATATATTAAGGTATGTAATAAGATCTGTGAACTGCTGAAATGAACTTCTGTTTATATGCATATTTATCCATTAATTCATTTTCATTTCCTTCTTACTATAAATAGCACCAAGTGTGTGTGTGTGTGTGTGTGTGTGTGTAATAATGCACAAGATTTCATAACACAGCAGATATACAGAAACATTTTAATATCTGGGACAGTCTGCACGCTGATTAATGTCTGATCCCATGTATATTGAGTGTGTGTGTCTGGAACAGATGCTCATCGTGTGTGTGTGTGATATCAGTGGCATGTTGTTTTTGAGTGTGTGTTGTGTTTTCAAAATACAGATGCAAAATCTGAAAGTCTATTTCTGGCTTATTTGAGATTTACAGTTACAGTTTGACATTTATATTATATATAACAAACAACAAATTCAAATGTTGTAAACATATAAATATTATCAATAATGTTAATATGAGCAGCAGAACTACACCGGCTGAACTCTAGATCCGTCCACTGAAGATCTCTAACACCGACCTTGATCCTAACACTGACCCTAACATGGACCCTAACACGTACCCTGACCCTGATCCTAACACCGACCTTGATCCTAACACTGACCCTAACATTGACCCTAACCCTGACACGGACCCTTACCCTGACCCTGATCCTAACACTGTCCTTGATCCTAACACTGACCCTAACATTGACCCTAACCCTGACACGGACCCTTACCCTGACCCTGATCCTAACACTGTCCTTGATCCTAACACTGACCCTAACATTGACCCTAACCCTGACCCTGATCCTAACACCGACCTTGATCCTAACACTGACCCTAACATGGACCCTTACACGGACCCTTACCCTTACCCTGACCCTGATCCTAACACCGACCTTGATCCTATACCTGATCCTAACACTGTCCTTGACCCTAACACTGACCCTAACCCTGATCCTAACACTGTCCTTGATCGTAACACTGACCCTAACACTGACCCTTACCCTGACCCTGATCCTAACACCAACCTTGATCCTATACCTGATCCTAACACTGTCCTTGAACCTAACACTGACCCTAACACTGACCCTTACCCTGACCCTAACCCTGACCCTGATCCTAACACTGTCCTTGAACCTAACACTGACCCTAACACTGACCCTTACCCTGACCCTAACCCTGACCCTGATCCTAACACTGTCCTTGAACCTAACACTGACCCTAACACTGACCCTTACCCTGACCCTAACCCTGACCCTGATCCTAACACTGACCTTGATCCTAACCCTGATCCTAACACTGACCCTAACACTGACCCTAACACTGACCCTAACCCTGACCCTAACCCTGATCCTAACACTGACCCCGTCACTGACCCTAACCCTGACCCTAACCCTGACCCTATCACTGACCCTAACCCTGATCCTAACACTGACCCCGTCACTGACCCTAACCCTGACCCTAACCCTGACCCTAACACTGACCCTTACCCTGACCCTGATCCTAACACTGTTCCTAACACTGACCCTAACCCATCCTCAAGACAATCAGCTCCATAAAAGCCTAGACTGACCGACACAAGGGCTATTTATGCAGACGGCCGCAGATCAGCGCTATCAGATTCAGAGGTTAGTCTGTAAACCCGTCACACCTGCTCTCGCTGCTCCTGCTCATGTGAGTGCATGTTAATTCAGTCTCAAACTGAGCTGTGTGTGGACAGAGAACAGAGCTGTGTGTGTGTGTGTGTGTGTGTGTGTGTGTGTGTTAGTGTGTGTGTGTGTGTGTGGACAGAGAACAGAGCTGTGTGTGGACAGAGAACAGAGCTGTGTGTATGTGTGTGTGTGTGTGTGTGGACGGAGGTCAGAGCTGTGTGGATGGAGAACAGAGCTGTGTGTGTGTGTGTGTGTGTGTGGACGGAGGTCAGAGCTGTGTGTGTGTCTGTGTGTGGACGTAGAACAGAGCTGTGTGTGGACGGAGGTCCGAGCCATGTGTGTGTGTGTGTGTGTGCGTGTGTGTATGTGTGTGTGTTTGTGTGTGTGTGGATGGAGAACAGAGGTGTGTGTGTGTGTGTGTGTGTGTGTGTGGACAGAGAACAGAGCTGTGTGTTGAAGGAGAATAGAGCTGTGTGTGTGTGTGTGTGTGTGTGTGTGTGTGTGTGTGTGTGTGTGTGTGGACGGAGGTCAGAGCTCTGTGTGTGTCTGTGTGTGAACATAGAACAGAGCTGTGTGTGGACGGAGGTCAGAGCTGTGTGTGTGTGTGTGTGTGTGTGTGTGTGTGTGTGTGTGTGTGTGTGTGTGTGTTTATGTGGACCGAGTATGTGTCTGTGTGGACAGTGAACAGAGCTGTGTGTGGACGGAGGTCAGAGCTGTGTGTGTGTGTGTGTGTGTGTGTGTGTGTTTATGTGGACAGAGTATGTGTCTGTGTGGGCAGTGAACAGAGCTGTGTGTGGACGGAGGTCAGAGCTGTGTGTGTGTGTGTGTGTGTGTGTGTGTGTGTGTGTGTGTGTGTGTGTGTGCGTGTGCGTGTGTGTGCATGGATGGAGAGCAGAGCTGTGTGTGTGTGTGTGCATGGATGGAGAGCAGAGCTGTGTGTGTGTGTGTGGAAGGAGGCAAGTCTGTATGTGGATGGAGGTGAGTCTGTGTGTGGACTGAGAACAGAGCTGTGTGTGGACGGAGAACAGGGCTGTGTTTGGACGGAGGTCAGAGCTGTGTGTGGACGGAGGTCAGAGCTGTGTGTGTGTGTGTGTGTGTGTGTGTGTGTGTGTGTGTGTTTATGTGGACAAAGTATGTGTCTGTGTGGACAGAGAACAGAGCTGTGTGTGGACGGAGGTTAGAGCTGTGTGTGTGCGTGTGTGTGTGTGTGTGTGTGTGTGTGTGTTTATGTGGACAAAGTATGTGTCTGTGTGGACAGAGAACAGAGCTGTGTGTGGACGGAGGTCAGAGCTGTGTGTGTGTGCGTGTGTGTGTGTGTGTGTGTGTGTGTGCATGGATCGAGAGCTGAGCTGTGTGTGTGTGTGGAAGGAGGCGAGTCTGTATATGGATGGAGGTGAGTCTTTGTGTGGACTGAGAACAGAGCTGTGTGTGGATGGAGAACAGAGCTGTGTGTGTGTTTGTGCATGTGTGTGGACGGAGGTCAGAGCTGTGTGTGTGTGTGTTTGTGTGTTTGTGGACGGAGAACAGAGCTGTATGTGGACGGAGGTCAGAGCTGTTTGTGTGTGTGTGGATGGAGTATAGAGCCGTGTGTGTGTATGTTGACGGAGAACAGAGCTGTGTGTGGAAGGAGAATAAAGCTGTGTGTGGACGGAGGTCAGAGCTGTGTGTGTCTATTTGTGTGTGAGGAAGGAGGTGAGTGTGTGTGTGTAGACGGAGGCGAGTGTGTGTGTGGACGGAGGCGAGTCTGTGTGTGGACGGAGGCAAGTCTGTGTGTGTAGATGGTAGCGAGTGTGTGTGTGTAGAAAGAGGCGAGTCTGTGTCTAGACGGAGGCGAGTCTGTGTGTGTGTGGACTGAGGCGAGTCTGTGTGTAGACGGAGGCGAGTCTGTGTGTAGACGGAGGCCAGTCTGTGTGTGGACTGAGGCGAGTCTGTGTGTGGACGGAGGCGAGTCTGTGTGTGGACGGAGGCGAGTCTGTGTGTAGACGGAGGCGAGTCTGTGTGTGGACGGAGGCGAGTCTGTGTGTGGACGGAGGCGAGTCTGTGTGTGGATGGAGGCGAGTCTGTGTGTGGACGGAGGCGAGTCTGTGTGTAGACGGAGGCGAGTCTGTGTGTGGACGGAGGCGAGTCTGTGTGTGGACGGAGGCGAGTCTGTGTGTAGACGGAGGCGAGTCTGTGTGTGGACGGAGGCGAGTCTGTGTGTAGACGGAGGCGAGTCTGTGTGTGGACGGAGGCGAGTCTGTGTGTGGACGGAGGCGAGTCTGTGTGTGGACGGAGGTCAGAGCTGTGTGTGTCTATTTGTGTGTGAGGAAGGAGGTGAGTGTGTGTGTGTGTGTAGACGGAGGCGAGTGTGTGTGTGGACGGAGGCGAGTCTGTGTGTGGACGGAGGCAAGTCTGTGTGTGTAGATGGTAGCGAGTGTGTGTGTGTAGAAAGAGGCGAGTCTGTGTCTAGACGGAGGCGAGTCTGTGTGTGTGTGGACTGAGGCGAGTCTGTGTGTAGACGGAGGCGAGTCTGTGTGTGGACGGAGGCGAGTCTGTGTGTGAACGGAGGCGAGTCTGTGTGTATACAGAGGCGAGTCTCAGTGCTGAAGGCAGATCTCCTCTTGGCTAGATCTCAGCTCTTTGGCTCTTTGGATTCTAACACAGGCTGTGAGTTTTATCTGTGAGTGTGTGAGGCGTTTGGGATGCTCCTGATTCGGCTGCAGGTTAGTACGTGTCTTACTCACAGTGATGCGGTCTCTGTGTAATGTGGCAGGATCAGCTTTAGTTTTTGTTATAGTGTGATGTTGAGTCTCTCTTAATTCTTTCTTTAAAATGTGATGCATGTCCTGAAGCTCGTCTCTCTCTGCGCAGGATGTGTGTGTTTCATAAGCTCTGAACCCTTACTCTATTCCTCATGATCACACACACACACACACACACACACACACACACACACACAAGTCCGTATGGGGCAATGACAAATAAAGCCTCAAATAAGGGCTTTTTAGAAAATATTTTCATTCAATTGATGTATTGTATATTTTTGCATATGTAAATGTTAAATAATAGTTTTTTGTACAGAGGTACAACCAAATGTGTGTATATGTATATATTCCTAATTGTGTTGTGAAATCTTAGGAAAGTAACAGTGCCCAACACATTATTATTCTGTGGTTGTGCATTGTATTTATTTTCATTTATAATTATTGCATTCTAGCGATCAGGTGGAACCGTGAGGTAAAGAAGGTGCAGGATTTTAAGAACTTGGGGTCAACAGTCCAGAGCAATGGGGAGTGTGGAAAGAGGTGAAGAAGTGTGTGCATGCAGGCTGGAATGGGTGGAGAAAATCTCAGGTCTGTTGTGTGATTCCCAGCAAGAATGAAAGGAAAGGTGTACAGGACAGTAGTGCGACCAGCGATGTTGTATGGTTTGGAGACAGCTGCACTGAGGGAAAGACAGGAGGAAGAGCTAGAGGTAGCAGAGCTGAAGATGCTGAGGTTCTCTTTGGGAGTGATGTGGATGGGTAGGATCAGGAATGAGTACATCAGAGGGACAGCACATGTGAGATGTTTTGGAGACAAAATTAGAGAGGCCAGGCTGAGATGGTTTGAACATGTTCATGGGAGGGAGAGTGGATATATTGGTAAAAGGATGCTGAGGTTAGAGCTGCCAGCCAGGAGGTCAAGAGGAAGACCAAAGAGGAGGTTTATGGATTGATGGTAGTGAAGGAGGACATGAAGGTAGTCAGTCTGAGAGAAGAGGATAGGACTAGATGGAGGCAGATGAGTCGCTGTGGGGATCCCTGAAGGAAACAGCCGAAAGAAGAAGAAGAAGAAGCATTCTAGCGGTCATGTTTTTTACTACCGTGTACTACCATTTAAATTAATAATTTGAAACAATGCACTTTTTGTGCACATACATGTTTTACATTGTAAATCATGCATAATACATCTATAATTACCCTTTAACCCACCCATATCAGCTGACCATTCCTGTCCTAACCCTGTCCTGACCCTTCCTGACCTGTCATGACCTGACCCGTCCTGACCTAACCCTTCCTGACCCTTCCTGACCTGTCATGATCTGACCCGTCCTGACCTTTCCTGACCTGTCATGACCTTACCCATCCTGTCCTAACCCTTCCTGACCTGTCCTGTCCTGACCCTTCCTGACCTGTCCTGTCCTGACCTGTCATGACCTGACCCGTCCTGACCTTTCCTGACCTGTCATGACCTTACCCATCCTGTCCTATTCCTTCCTGACCTGTCATGACCTGACCCATCCTGTCCTAAGCCTTCCTGACCTGTACTGTCCTGACCCTTCCTGACCTGTCCTGACCTGACCCATCCTGTCCTAACCCTTCCTGACCTGTCCTGACCTGACCCATCCTGTCCTAACCCTTCCTGACCTGTCATGACCTTACCTGACCCGTCCTGTCCTACCCAAGCTATTCTGACCCTTCCTGACCTCTAATGACCTGACCCGTCCTGTCCTAACCCTTCCTGACCCGTCCTGTCTTACTGTCCTGTCCTGACCCTTCCTGACCTGACCTGACCTGACCTGTTCTGACCTGATCCTTCCTGTCTTACCCGTCCTGTCCTGACTTGACCCATCCTGTCCTGATCCTTCGTGACCTTTCCTGACCCTTCCTGACCCTTCCTGACCTGTCCTGACTTGACCCGCCCTGTCCTGACCCTTCGTGACCTGTCCTGACCTGACCCGTCCTGTCCTGACCCTTTGTGACCTGTCCTGACCCTTCGTGACCTGTCCTGACCTGACCCTTCCTGACCTGTCCTGTCCTGACCCTTCCTGACCTGTACTGACTTGACCGGTCCTGTCCTACCCGTTTTGTCCTAACCCATCTTGAGCTTTCATGACCCGACCAGTCCTGACCCTTACTGACCTGTCATGACCTGACCCATCCTGTCCTACCCGTTCTGTCCTGACCTGTCATGACCTGACCCATCCTGTGCTATCCTGCCCTGATCTGTCATGACCTGACCCGTTCTATCCTACCCATTCTGTCCTAACCCTTCCTGACCTGTCCTGTCCTGACCCTTCCTGACCTGTCATGACCTGATCCGTCCTGACCTTTCCTGACCTGTCATGACCTTACCCATCCTGACCATCCTGTCCTAACCCTTCCTGACCTGTCATGGCCTGACCCGTCCTGTCCTAACCCGTCCTGTCCTGACCCTTTCTGACCCATCCGGACCTGACCCATCCTGTCCTGACCCAACCCGTCCCAAACAATATTTTAAAATCATCATTTAAATATCAGTCGCACACCTGACATTTCTGTGTTTAAGAGCAAAACATAAAGCAATATTTATTAATTGAATGCTCTGAAATTTAATTAAAGCTTAGGGCCAGATTTACTAAACAGGGCAAGTTATAGTGAGAGCAGGATAATCCCATCAAAGCGTGTCGGAGTGTAAAGTTCAGCGCAGGGTCTCCTGACACACACAGACGTGGCCTGATCAATCAATCAGCTTTATTTCTATCGCTCTTCTCCAGCGCCGATTGTGTCAGAGCAGCTTCAGTGTTAAACAGGACAATACTGCAGCAGAATAAGATTTGGCTGTACAGTCGTTCTGGAGTAAACAGTGATGTTATCAGCTTATTTTAATTTATCATAGAGAGACAATGCTGGCAGATCAGTATTATAGTTTATAGAATTAAATAAGACATAATTCATTAATGTTATTTGTATATTTAGTTGAGTAACTCTGATCATAATGTTAGTGTCCCCAACTGAGCAAGCCAAGCCAAAGGCGACCAAAGGAACCGAAACTCCATCAGGGCATGATGGAGAAAAATAAACCTTAGAGAAACCAGACTCAGTTCTCCTCTGGCCTATTAACACACAGCGGAGGATTATTATTCTGGACACCGCACAGCTCAGAAATCATATTAGATGAGTATTTCATTATTTCTGATTTGAATAATAGAAATTTTATGTCTAACCAGCTGGAGTTTGTTTATTAAGCGAGCAGGGCAACCACCCAGTAGAGCATTACAATAATCTAGCCTTGAGCTCATGAACGCATCGACTAACTGTTCAGCATTTGGCATTGAAAGCATGTGCCGTAATGCTTTAAGATGGTAGAATAAAGTTTTACAGATGCTAAAAACATGGCTTTCAAATGAAAGATCATTCCATAATAAGACAATCCACCAGGAGCAGCAGATCCGTGGCGAATAACGGCACGCACACCACTAAACTGACCAGTGCGAACCTTAGTAAATCACCTCATGATGGATTTAAAGGCTCTCATGCTCCCATAAACACTGCGTCAGACGGGAAACTCCTACAAATGCAGAAACGCCCCTCCACACCTCTCAGTGCTAGCCATCCACAGCTGGACTTCAGGAATACCCGGACGCCTAAAGAGCTGATATACGTGACCCTGGACCACAATTGGACCACAATTTTTCTGGGAAAAAGGCGTTTGGGGAGTAAAACGTGTGTTATTTTGGCCAGGTGCCTGTTAAAATTTGCATTCCTGGGTCTATATATCACATAATTGAGGTCGCTTCATCCCACGGAAAAACACAGCGGAGTTGAGTTCTGTTGACATTTGACAATTACCGTTATGCGTCGCTTCATTGCTCTGATTGGTTGTAGGTCTGTCCAATTGATGTCTTTCCTGGTTCAGTTGAAACACGCCCCATAATCACAGCCCAATGGAGCATCAGACTCGTATTCTGACTAGAGTTGAGTATGACCACATCAGACTAACTAATAATACATTTATGATATATTTACGGTCGGACATTTACTAAATATCTTTTTTTTTGTACGGATAATGTTGACCCTTATAATGTATTGTTGGCTATGATCTATCATGAATTGATCAAATTATTTTAAAAGGAAAGCATTTCTTGCACTTGGACACAGAAATATGCACATCATGCCATTGCTCCGTATCGGTCCATCCCATCAAACCTGATCCCGAAGAGCTGGAGGCGCTGCGTCTTCCACATGGAGGGTCATTTTGATGAACCGATATCAAAGATCGGTGTTTTAGAGCAGATCATAAAGCGTCATCAGTGCCAGATGATTTCCCAGCCCTGTGTCGTGTTGTTGTTGTTCTCGTGTGCGGGTGGAAATATGCTCTATTATTTTTTAATTAGGCAGATGCAAACACAATGAGTCACGGCTTCTGGCTGTTTCCCTGCCCGGCTGTCTCTGGGTTTCATTCGTCTCTGTGTGTTTGTTTTCACAGAACTCGAGATGTCCCTCGCACCTTAGATCCCTTTCCACACAGCTGGTGAGTTTGTGCTTCATCTTCCGTGTGTTTTCACACTCACATTAAACACAACTGCTGTAATGGAGACATTTAACACAACTGAAGACATTAAACACAACTGAAGACATTTAACACAACTGAAGACATTTAACACAACTGAAGACATTTAACACAACTGAAGACATTAAACACAACTGAAGACATTTAACACAACTGAAGACATTAAACACAACTGAAGACATTAAACACAACTGAAGACATTAAACACAACTGAAGACATTTAACACAACTGAAGACATTTAACACAACTGAAGACATTAAACACAACTGAAGACATTAAACACAACTGAAGACATTTAACACAACTGAAGACATTTAACACAACTGAAGACATTAAACACAACTGAAGACATTAAACACAACTGAAGACATTTAACACAACTGAAGACATTAAACACAACTGAAGACATTAAACACAACTGAAGACATTAAACACAACTGAAGACATTTAACACAACTGAAGACATTTAACACAACTGAAGACATTAAACACAACTGAAGACATTAAACACAACTGAAGACATTAAACACAACTGAAGACATTTAACACAACTGAAGACATTAAACACAACTGAAGACATTTAACACAACTGAAGACATTTAACACAACTGAAGACATTAAACACAACTGAAGACATTTAACACAACTGAAGACATTAAACACAACTGAAGACATTAAACACAACTGAAGACATTAAACACAACTGAAGACATTTAACACAACTGAAGACATTTAACACAACTGAAGACATTAAACACAACTGAAGACATTTAACACAACTGAAGACATTTAACACAACTGAAGACATTAAACACAACTGAAGACATTAAACACAACTGAAGACATTTAACACAACTGAAGACATTTAACACAACTGAAGACATTTAACACAACTGAAGACATTAAACACAACTGAAGACATTAAACACAACTGAAGACATTAAACACAACTGAAGACATTAAACACAACTGAAGACATTAAACACAACTGAAGACATTAAACACAACTGAAGACATTTAACACAACTGAAGACATTAAACACAACTGAAGACATTTAACACAACTGAAGACATTTAACACAACTGAAGACATTAAACACAACTGAAGACATTAAACACAACTGAAGACATTAAACACAACTGAAGACATTTAACACAACTGAAGACATTTAACACAACTGAAGACATTAAACACAACTGAAGACATTAAACACAACTGAAGACATTTAACACAACTGAAGACATTTAACACAACTGAAGACATTAAACACAACTGAAGACATTAAACACAACTGAAGACATTAAACACAACTGAAGACATTTAACACAACTGAAGACATTTAACACAACTGAAGACATTTAACACAACTGAAGACATTAAACACAACTGAAGACATTAAACACAACTGAAGACATTAAACACAACTGAAGACATTAAACACAACTGAAGACATTTAACACAACTGAAGACATTTAACACAACTGAAGACATTAAACACAACTGAAGACATTAAACACAACTGAAGACATTAAACACAACTGAAGACATTTAACACAACTGAAGACATTAAACACAACTGAAGACATTAAACACAACTGAAGACATTAAACACAACTGAAGACATTAAACACAACTGAAGACATTTAACACAACTGAAGACATTTAACACAACTGAAGACATTTAACACAACTGAAGACATTAAACACAACCGAAGACATTAAACACAACCGAAGACATTAAACACAACCGAAGACATTAAACACAACCGAAGACATTAAACACAACCGAAGACATTAAACACAACTGAAGACATTAAACACAACTGAAGACATTTAACACAACTGAAGACATTAAACACAACTGAAGACATTAAACACAACTGAAGACATTTAACACAACTGAAGACATTTAACACAACTGAAGACATTAAACACAACTGAAGACATTAAACACAACTGAAGACATTTAACACAACTGAAGACATTTAACACAACTGAAGACATTAAACACAACTGAAGACATTAAACACAACTGAAGACATTAAACACAACTGAAGACATTTAACACAACTGAAGACATTAAACACAACTGAAGACATTTAACACAACTGAAGACATTAAACACAACTGAAGACATTAAACACAACTGAAGACATTAAACACAACTGAAGACATTAAACACAACTGAAGACATTTAACACAACTGAAGACATTTAACACAACTGAAGACATTAAACACAACTGAAGACATTAAACACAACTGAAGACATTAAACACAACTGAAGACATTTAACACAACTGAAGACATTTAACACAACTGAAGACATTAAACACAACTGAAGACATTAAACACAACTGAAGACATTAAACACAACTGAAGACATTAAACACAACTGAAGACATTTAACACAACTGAAGACATTTAACACAACTGAAGACATTAAACACAACTGAAGACATTAAACACAACCGAAGACATTAAACACAACCGAAGACATTAAACACAACCGAAGACATTAAACACAACCGAAGACATTAAACACAACTGAAGACATTAAACACAACTGAAGACATTTAACACAACTGAAGACATTAAACACAACTGAAGACATTAAACACAACTGAAGACATTAAACACAACTGAAGACATTTAACACAACTGAAGACATTTAACACAACTGAAGACATTAAACACAACTGAAGACATTAAACACAACTGAAGACATTTAACACAACTGAAGACATTTAACACAACTGAAGACATTAAACACAACTGAAGACATTAAACACAACTGAAGACATTAAACACAACTGAAGACATTTAACACAACTGAAGACATTAAACACAACTGAAGACATTAAACACAACTGAAGACATTTAACACAACTGAAGACATTTAACACAACTGAAGACATTAAACACAACTGAAGACATTAAACACAACTGAAGACATTTAACACAACTGAAGACATTAAACACAACTGAAGACATTTAACACAACTGAAGACATTTAACACAACTGAAGACATTAAACACAACTGAAGACATTAAACACAACTGAAGACATTAAACACAACTGAAGACATTAAACACAACTGAAGACATTAAACACAACTGAAGACATTTAACACAACTGAAGACATTTAACACAACTGAAGACATTAAACACAACTGAAGACATTTAACACAACTGAAGACATTAAACACAACTGAAGACATTTAACACAACTGAAGACATTAAACACAACTGAAGACATTAAACACAACTGAAGACATTTAACACAACTGAAGACATTAAACACAACTGAAGACATTAAACACAACTGAAGACATTTAACACAACTGAAGACATTAAACACAACTGAAGACATTAAACACAACTGAAGACATTTAACACAACTGAAGACATTAAACACAACTGAAGACATTAAACACAACTGAAGACATTAAACACAACTGAAGACATTTAACACAACTGAAGACATTTAACACAACTGAAGACATTTAACACAACTGAAGACATTAAACACAACTGAAGACATTAAACACAACTGAAGACATTAAACACAACTGAAGACATTTAACACAACTGAAGACATTTAACACAACTGAAGACATTAAACACAACTGAAGACATTAAACACAACTGAAGACATTAAACACAACTGAAGACATTTAACACAACTGAAGACATTTAACACAACTGAAGACATTAAACACAACTGAAGACATTTAACACAACTGAAGACATTTAACACAACTGAAGACATTTAACACAACTGAAGACATTAAACACAACTGAAGACATTAAACACAACTGAAGACATTAAACACAACTGAAGACATTTAACACAACTGAAGACATTTAACACAACTGAAGACATTTAACACAACTGAAGACATTAAACACAACTGAAGACATTAAACACAACTGAAGACATTTAACACAACTGAAGACATTAAACACAACTGAAGACATTAAACACAACTGAAGACATTAAACACAACTGAAGACATTAAACACAACTGAAGACATTTAACACAACTGAAGACATTAAACACAACTGAAGACATTAAACACAACTGAAGACATTTAACACAACTGAAGACATTTAACACAACTGAAGACATTAAACACAACTGAAGACATTTAACACAACTGAAGACATTAAACACAACTGAAGACATTAAACACAACTGAAGACATTAAACACAACTGAAGACATTTAACACAACTGAAGACATTTAACACAACTGAAGACATTAAACACAACTGAAGACATTAAACACAACTGAAGACATTTAACACAACTGAAGACATTTAACACAACTGAAGACATTAAACACAACTGAAGACATTTAACAACACTGAAGACATTAAACACAACTGAAGACATTTAACACAACTGAAGACATTTAACACAACTGAAGACATTAAACACAACTGAAGACATTTAACACAACTGAAGACATTTAACACAACTGAAGACATTAAACACAACTGAAGACATTAAACACAACTGAAGACATTAAACACAACTGAAGACATTAAACACAACTGAAGACATTAAACACAACTGAAGACATTTAACACAACTGAAGACATTAAACACAACTGAAGACATTTAACACAACTGAAGACATTTAACACAACTGAAGACATTAAACACAACTGAAGACATTTAACACAACTGAAGACATTAAACACAACTGAAGACATTAAACACAACTGAAGACATTAAACACAACTGAAGACATTTAACACAACTGAAGACATTTAACACAACTGAAGACATTAAACACAACTGAAGACATTTAACACAACTGAAGACATTAAACACAACTGAAGACATTAAACACAACTGAAGACATTAAACACAACTGAAGACATTTAACACAACTGAAGACATTTAACACAACTGAAGACATTTAACACAACTGAAGACATTTAACACAACTGAAGAACACACAACTGAAGAACACACAACTGATGACATTTAACACAACTGAAGACATTTAACACAACTGAAGACACACAACTGAAGACATTTAACACAACTGAAGACATTTAACACAACTGAAGACATTAAACACAACTGAAGACATCTAACACAACTGAAGACATTTAACACAACTGAAGACATTAAACACAACTGAAGACATCTAACACAACTGAAGACATTAAACACAACTGAAGACATCTAACACAACTGAAGACATTTAACACAACTGAAGACATTTAACACAACTGAAGACATTAAACACAACTGAAGACATTTAACACAACTGAAGACATTTAACACAACTGAAGACATTAAACACAACTGAAGACATTTAACACAACTGAAGACATTTAACACAACTGAAGAACACACAACTGAAGACATTAAACACAACTGAAGACATTAAACACAACTGAAGACATTTAACACAACTGAAGACATTTAACACAACTGAAGACATTTAACACAACTGAAGACATTAAACACAACTGAAGACATTAAACACAACTGAAGACATTTAACACAACTGAAGACATTAAACACAACTGAAGACATTTAACACAACTGAAGACATTAAACACAACTGAAGACATTTAACACAACTGAAGACATTAAACACAACTGAAGACATTAAACACAACTGAAGACATTTAACACAACTGAAGACATTAAACACAACTGAAGACATTAAACACAACTGAAGACATTTAACACAACTGAAGACATTAAACACAACTGAAGACATTTAACACAACTGAAGACATTAAACACAACTGAAGACATTAAACACAACTGAAGACATTAAACACAACTGAAGACATTAAACACAACTGAAGACATTAAACACAACTGAAGACATTAAACACAACTGAAGACATTAAACACAACTGAAGACATTAAACACAATTGCTGTAGAAGTGCCTAATGTCCTGAAACTGCCCAAACGACTCCACTAATCCTATCCGAGCTCATATTGTGATATCAGAGCCTGTGTGTTATCGCTCAGGTCTAGATCCGATCATCTGCTGACCTCATGATGACCACAACGTAGCTGTAAGAGGAAGATTTAAGAGTTATAAACGCTGACCTGAGAGTTATAAACGCTGACCTGAGAGTTATAAACGGTGATCTAACAGTTTTAAAGGGCGATCTGAGAGTTATAAACCCCGATCTGAGAGTTATAAACGCCGACCTGAGAGTTATAAACGCCGATCTGAGAGTTATAAACGCTGACCTGAGAGTTATAAACGCCGATCTGAGAGTTATAAACGCAGACCTGAGAGTTATAAACGCTGACCTGAGAGTTATAAACGCTGACCTGAGAGTTATAAACGCTGACCTGAGAGTTATAAACGCTGACCTGAGAGTTATAAACTCTGACCTGAGAGTTATAAACGCTGACCTGAGAGTTATAAACGCTGACCTGAGAGTTATAAACGCCGATCTGAGAGTTATAAACGCAGACCTGAGAGTTATAAACGCTGACCTGAGAGTTATAAACTCTGACCTGAGAGTTATAAACGCTGACCTGAGAGTTATAAACGCTGACCTGAGAGTTATAAACTCTGACCTGAGAGTTATAAACGCTGACCTGAGAGTTATAAACGCTGACCTGAGAGTTATAAACGGTGATCTAACAGTTATAAACGCTGACCTGAGAGTTATAAACGCTGACCTGAGAGTTATAAACGCCGACCTGAGAGTTATAAACGCTGACCTGAGTTATAAACGCCGACCTGAGAGTTATAAACGCCGATCTGAGAGTTATAAACGCTGACCTGAGAGTTATAAACGCTGACCTGAGTTATAAACGCTGACCTGAGTTATAAACGCTGACCTGAGTTATAAACGCTGACCTGAGTTATAAACGCTGACCTGAGAGTTATAAACGCCGACCTGAGAGTTATAAACGGCGATCTAACAGTTTTAAAGGGCGATCTGAGAGTTATAAACCCCGATCTGAGAGTTATAAACGCCGATCTGAGAGTTATAAACGGCGATCTGAGAGTTATAAACGCTGACCTGAGAGTTATAAACGCTGACCTGAGAGTTATAAACGCTGACCTGAGAGTTATAAACGCTGACCTGAGAGTTATAAACGCTGACCTGAGAGTTATAAACGCTGACCTGAGAGTTATAAACGCCGACCTGAGAGTTATAAACGCTGACCTGAGAGTTATAAACGCCGATCTGAGAGTTATAAACGCTGACCTGAGAGTTATAAACGCTGACCTGAGAGTTATAAACGCCGACCTGAGAGTTATAAACGCTGACCTGAGAGTTATAAACGCCGATCTGAGAGTTATAAACGCTGACCTGAGAGTTATAAACGCTGACCTGAGAGTTATAAACGCCGACCTGAGAGTTATAAACGCTGACCTGAGAGTTATAAACGCTTACCTGAGAGTTATAAACGCCGACCTGAGAGTTATAAACGCCGACCTGAGAGTTATAAACGCTGACCTGAGAGTTATAAACGCTGACCTGAGAGTTATAAACGGTGATCTGACAGTTATAAACTGTGATCTAACAGTTTTAAAGGGCGATCTGAGAGTTATAAACCCCGATCTGAGAGTTATAAACCCCGATCTGAGAGTTATAAACGCCGACCTGAGAGTTATAAACGCCGATCTGAGAGTTATAAACGCCGATCTGAGAGTTATAAACGCCGATCTGAGAGTTATAAACGCCGATCTGAGAGTTATAAACGCCGATCTGAGAGTTATAAACGGCGATCTGAGAGTTATAAATGGCGATCTGAGAGTTATAAACGGCGATCTGACAGTTATAAACGCTGATCTGAGAGTTATAAACGGCGATCTGAGAGTTATAAACGGCGATCTGAGAATTATAAATGGCGATCTGACAGTTATAAACACTGATCTGAGAGTTATAAACGGCGATCTGAGAGTTATAAACGGCGATCTGAGAGTTATAAACGCTGACCTGAGAATTATAAATGGCGATCTGAGAGTTATAAATGGCGATCTGACAGTTATAAACGCTGATCTGAGAGTTATAAACCCCGATCTGAGAGTTATAAACGGCGATTTGAGAGTTATAAACGGCGATCTGAGAGTTATAAACCCTGACCTGAGAGTTATAAACGCCGACCTGAGAGTTATAAACGCCGATCTGAGAGTTATAAACGCTGACCTGAGAGTTATAAACGCCGACCTGAGAGTTATAAACGCAGACCTGAGAGTTATAAACGCTGACCTGAGAGTTATAAACGCTGACCTGAGAGTTATAAACGCTGACCTGAGAGTTATAAACGCTGACCTGAGAGTTATAAACGCTGACCTGAGAGTTATAAACGCTGACCTGAGAGTTATAAACGCCGACCTGAGAGTTATAAACGCTGACCTGAGTTATAAACGCCGACCTGAGAGTTATAAACGCCGATCTGAGAGTTATAAACGCTGACCTGAGAGTTATAAACGCTGACCTGAGAGTTATAAACGCCGATCTGAGAGTTATAAACGCTGACCTGAGTTATAAACGCTGACCTGAGTTATAAACGCTGACCTGAGTTATAAACGCTGACCTGAGAGTTATAAACGCCGACCTGAGAGTTATAAACGGCGATCTAACAGTTTTAAAGGGCGATCTGAGAGTTATAAACCCCGATCTGAGAGTTATAAACGCCGATCTGAGAGTTATAAACGCTGACCTGAGAGTTATAAACGCTGACCTGAGAGTTATAAACGCTGACCTAAGAGTTATAAACGCTGACCTGAGAGTTATAAACGCTGACCTGAGAGTTATAAACGCCGACCTGAGAGTTATAAACGCTGACCTGAGAGTTATAAACGCCGATCTGAGAGTTATAAACGCTGACCTGAGAGTTATAAACGCTGACCTGAGAGTTATAAACGCCGACCTGAGAGTTATAAACGCTGACCTGAGAGTTATAAACGCCGATCTGAGAGTTATAAACGCTGACCTGAGAGTTATAAACGCTGACCTGAGAGTTATAAACGCCGACCTGAGAGTTATAAACGCTGACCTGAGAGTTATAAACGCTTACCTGAGAGTTATAAACGCCGACCTGAGAGTTATAAACGCCGACCTGAGAGTTATAAACGCTGACCTGAGAGTTATAAACGCTGACCTGAGAGTTATAAACGGTGATCTGACAGTTATAAACTGTGATCTAACAGTTTTAAAGGGCGATCTGAGAGTTATAAACCCCGATCTGAGAGTTATAAACCCCGATCTGAGAGTTATAAACGCCGACCTGAGAGTTATAAACGCCGATCTGAGAGTTATAAACGCCGATCTGAGAGTTATAAACCCTGATCTGAGAGTTATAAATGGCGATCTGAGAGTTATAAACGGCGATCTGACAGTTATAAACGCTGATCTGAGAGTTATAAACGGCGATCTGAGAGTTATAAACGGCGATCTGAGAATTATAAATGGCGATCTGACAGTTATAAACACTGATCTGAGAGTTATAAACGGCGATCTGAGAGTTATAAACGGCGATCTGAGAGTTATAAACGCTGACCTGAGAATTATAAATGGCGATCTGAGAGTTATAAATGGCGATCTGACAGTTATAAACGCTGATCTGAGAGTTATAAACCCCGATCTGAGAGTTATAAACGGCGATTTGAGAGTTATAAACGGCGATCTGAGAGTTATAAACCCTGACCTGAGAGTTATAAACGCCGACCTGAGAGTTATAAACGCCGATCTGAGAGTTATAAACGCTGACCTGAGAGTTATAAACGCCGACCTGAGAGTTATAAACGCTGACCTGAGAGTTATAAACGCTGACCTGAGAGTTATAAACGCCGATCTGAGAGTTATAAACGCCGACCTGAGAGTTATAAACGCCGACCTGAGAGTTATAAACGCCGACCTGAGAGTTATAAACGCCGATCTGAGAGTTATAAACCCTGATCTGAGAGTTATAAATGGCGATCTGAGAGTTATAAACGGCGATCTGACAGTTATAAACGCTGATCTGAGAGTTATAAACGGCGATCTGAGAATTATAAATGGCGATCTGAGAGTTATAAACGGCGATCTGAGAGTTATAAACGGCGATCTGAGTTATAAACGCTGACCTGAGAGTTATCAACGGCGATCTGAGAGTTATAAACGGCGATCTGAGAGTTATAAACGGCGATCTGAGAGTTATAAACGGCGATCTGAGAGTTATAAACGGCGATCTGAGAGTTATAAACGCTGACCTGAGAATTATAAATGGCGATCTGAGAGTTATAAATGGCGATCTGACAGTTATAAACGCTGATCTGAGAGTTATAAACCCCGATCTGAGAGTTATAAACGGCGATTTGAGAGTTATAAACGGCGATCTGAGAGTTATAAACGCTGACCTGAGAATTATAAATGGCGATCTGACAGTTATAAACGCTGACCTCAGAGTTATAAACGGCGATCTGAGAGTTATAAACGCTGACCTGAGAGTTATAAACGCTGACCTGAGAGTTATAAACGGTGATCTGACAGTTATAAACTGTGATCTAACAGTTTTAAAGGGCGATCTGAGAGTTATAAACCCCGATCTGAGAGTTATAAACGCCGACCTGAGAGTTATAAACGCCGATCTGAGAGTTATAAACCCTGATCTGAGAGTTATAAATGGCGATCTGAGAGTTATAAACGGCGATCTGACAGTTATAAACGCTGATCTGAGAGTTATAAACGGCGATCTGAGAGTTATAAACGGCGATCTGAGAGTTATAAACGGCGATCTGAGAATTATAAATGGCGATCTGACAGTTATAAACACTGATCTGAGAGTTATAAACGGCGATCTGAGAGTTATAAACGGCGATCTGAGAGTTATAAACGCTGACCTGAGAATTATAAATGGCGATCTGAGAGTTATAAATGGCGATCTGACAGTTATAAACGCTGATCTGAGAGTTATAAACCCCCATCTGAGAGTTATAAACGGCGATCTGAGAGTTATAAATGCTGACCTGAGAATTATAAATGGCGTTCTGACAGTTATAAACGCTGACCTCAGAGTTATAAAAAGGCGATCTGACAGTTATAAACGGTGATCTGACAGTTATAAACGCTGACCTGAGAGTTATAAACGGCGATCTGACAGTTATAAACGCTGATCTGAGAGTTATAAACGCCGACCTGTGAGTTATCAACGCCGATCTGAGAGTTATAAACGCCGACCTGAGAGTTATAAACGGCGATCTGACAGTTATCAACGCCGATCTGAGAGTTATAAACGCCGATCTGACAGTTATAAACGTTGACCTCAGAGTTATAAACGGCGATCTGACAGTTATCAACGCCGATCTGAGAGTTATAAACGCCGACCTGAGTGTTATAAACACCGACCTGAGAGTTATAAACGGCGATCAGACAGTTATAAACGCTGATCTGAGAGTTATAAACGCCGACCTGAGAGTTATCAACGCCGATCTGAGAGTTATAAACGCCGACCTGAGAGTTATAAACGCTGACCTGAGTTATAAACGCCGACCTGAGGGTTATAAACGCTGACCTGAGTTATAAACGCCGACCTGAGGGTTATAAACGGTGATCTGACAGTTATAAACGCCGACCTGAGTTATAAACGCTGACCTGAGAGTTGTCAAAGGCGATCTGAGAGTTATAAACGCCGACCTGAGAGTTAAAAACGCCGATCTGAGAGTTATAAACGGCGATCTGAGTTATAAACGCTGACCTGAGAGTTATAAACGCCGATCTGAGAGTTATAAACGCCGATCTGAGAGTTATAAACGCCGATCTGACAGTTATAAACGCCGATCTGAGAGTTATAAACGCCGACCTGAGAGTTATAAACGCTGACCTGAGAGTTATAAACGCCGATCTGAGAGTTATAAACGCTGACCTGAGAGTTATAAACGGCGATCTGAGAATTATAAATGGCGATCTGAGAGTTATAAACGCCGATCTGAGAGTTATAAACGCCGACCTGAGAGTTATAAACGCTGACCTGAGAGTTATCAACGGCGATCTGAGAGTTATAAACGCCGACCTGAGTTATAAACGCTGACCTGAGAGTTATCAACGCTGACCTGAGAGTTATCAACGCCGATCTGACAGTTATAAACGCCGATCTGACAGTTATAAAAATAAAAAAAAATTGTTGTGTATTGTGCTAATTAATTGAGATTTCTTACAGCTCTTACAGGTTGTTGGCCTTGTCTGTTCCGTTGCTTCTATTACTCTCCCCTTTTTTGTAAGTCGCTTTGGATAAAAGCGTCTGCTAAATGATTAAATGTAAATGTTATAAACGCCGATCTGACAGTTATAAATACTGACCTGAGAGTTATCAACGGCGATCTGAGAGTTATAAACGCCGACCTGTGTTATAAACGCTGACCTGAGAGTTATAAACGGCGATCTGACAGTTATAAACGCCGACCTGAGAGTTATAAACGGCGATCTGAGAGTTATAAACGCCGACCTGAGTTATAAACGCTGATCTGACAGTTATAAATGGCGATCTGGCAGTTATAAACGCCGACCTGAGAGTTATAAACGCTGACCTGAGAGTTATAAACGCCGACCTGAGAGTTATAAACGCCGATCTGAGAGTTATAAACTGTGATCTGAGAGTTATAAACGCTGACCTGAGAGTTATAAACGGCGATCTGACAGTTATAAACGCCGATCTGAGAGTTATAAACGCCGATCTGAGAGTTATAAACGGCGATCTGAGAGTTATAAACGGCGATCTGAGAGTTATAAACGCCGATCTGAGAGTTATAAACGCTGACCTGAGAGTTATAAACGCTGACCTGAGAGTTATAAACGGCGATCTGAGAGTTATAAACGCCGATCTGAGAGTTATAAACGGCGATCTGAGAGTTATAAACGCCGACCTGAGAGTTATAAACGGCGATCTGAGAGTTATAAACGCTGACCTGAGAGTTATAAACGCTGACCTGAGAGTTATAAACGCTGACCTGAGAGTTATAAACGCCGACCTGAGAGTTATAAACGCTGACCTGAGAGTTATAAACGCCGACCTGAGAGTTATAAACGGCGATCTGAGAGTTATAAACGCTGACCTGAGAGTTATAAACGCTGACCTGAGAGTTATAAACGGCGATCTGAGAGTTATAAACGCCGATCTGAGAGTTATAAACGCCGACCTGAGAGTTATAAACGCTGACCTGAGAGTTATAAACGCTGACCTGAGAGTTATAAACGCCGACCTGAGAGTTATAAACGCTGACCTGAGAGTTATAAACGCTGACCTGAGAGTTATAAACGCTGACCTGAGAGTTATATACGGCGATCTGAGAGTTATAAACGCCGATCTGAGAGTTATAAACGCAGACCTGAGAGTTATAAACGCTGACCTGAGAGTTATAAACGCTGACCTGAGAGTTATAAACGCTGACCTGAGAGTTATATACGGCGATCTGAGAGTTATAAACGGCGATCTGACAGTTATAAACGGCGATCTGAGAGTTATAAACGCCGATCTGAGAGTTATAAACGCCGATCTGACAGTTATAATGGCCTTCAACCATTGGTTCCCATTGAATTCCATATATGTCCATAAAAATCCTTGAATATTTTCCTCAAAAAAACATTTCTTTCTGACTGAAGAAAGAAAGACATGAACATCTGGGATGAGATGAGGGTGAATATGAAGTGAACTAATCCTTTAAATCCCAAGATTGATATTTTAGAGCTGTTTTCAGTCGATGTATGAACAAAACTCCTGTCTTCTCTTTTCTTTCCCATGGTTTCCATTGAGATTAAAGGGTTAGTTCAATATAAATGAAACTTCTGTCATTAATTCAGTCAGACCGAATCATGAATCGATTCACTGACTCATAACGGTCCGAATCATGAATCGATTCACTGACTCATAACGATTCGAATCATGAATCGATTCACTGACTCATAACGGTTCGAATCTTTGTTCTGAGATCGGCCATCACTATATAAGTCGTTATTTAGTGTTTTCCCGCACTAACTCTATTCTGGCCTCTTCATCAATGATTGTAGAGCCGCTGTAGTGAGATGGGCTTTGTAACGACGTCTTTAGTGCCTTTATGGGTCTTGAGAGAGGAAATGACATTGGTGTCAATGAAGGCCTTTCTGAGCCATCGGATTTCAACACTAATATCTTCATCTGTGTGTGAAGATGAGCGGAGGTCTGACGGCTGGCCAACCACAAGAGGAATTAATCACACAATTCACATTACTGGCTGAACTAACCCTTTAACATCAGATAATGAATGTGATGGAGTCTGTGTGTTTGGACAGCAGATGAGCGAGCGCGTCCTGAAGCGATCTCTGTAGAACAGCTGAAGCATCAGGGTTCCTGGATGGCTGATGGATAAGAATAGCTCAGAACAGAGCGAAGCCGGAGCTATTACGGCTCTTTCTAATTGCAGCCCAGTGAAGCGCGTTCAGCCACTGAAGGGAGCCGCGCATGCGGACGCAATTTGCACTTCCAATTAAACTGTCGACCTTTGTGCTATAACTCAGAACGTGACTTCTGAGCGCTGTCTATTATTACCTGAGTTAGCCGAGGTCAGCGTCATGTGATCGGATCCCGCGGGTCACGTGATCAGATGAGGGAATGGTACACACACTACACCTACTAGAAGACCTGTGTTTGTGTAGCTCTTCTCATAACACACGTTTTGAAAGCAGATAATCATGTTTATAATATCTTAATATCTTCTTGCATTTATTAGATTAGAGCTGAACAATGATGGTTACATTTTGCCATACAACAATAAACCGCTGACTAGTTTAATGTCATTGGGTGCGTTTACATACACATTCTTAAAGGGATAGTTCACCCAAAAATGAAAATGTGATGTGTATCTGCTTACACCCAGTGCATCCAAGATGTGGTAGGTGTGTGTGTTTCTTCAGTAGAACACAAGTGAAACAAAATTCTTATAGAGAAAACTCTATGAGAGTAAAAAAAACACATGCTTAGACTACATGCACACACACACCCTGCTGTTCGTGACAACACACTGATGTCTTCAGACTCGAACTGATCGGTTTCTGAGAGAAACAGTATTTATGTTATTTTTACCACATATCAGGCGAATCTCATCTAGTGTTCCCATCCGCTATTACTGCCGTCTGATGAGGTCAAACTGGCGCGATCATAGATATATATATATAGATATATTCCTCATTAGTTAGTGTTTGACCTTACCATACGGAAGCAATAGCGGATCGGTTCGTGTCTGAAGACATCAGTGTGTCGTCGCGATCAGCAGGGTGTGTGTGCGTGTTGTCTAAGCGTGTGTTTTTTTACTCTTATAGAATTGTTCCCCATTCACATCATGACTGGCAGACAGCAACGGTTGAGTTAAACATCTTCATTGATGTTCTCCTGAAGAAACACACACACCGACATGTTGGATGCCTTGGGGGTCAGCAGATCAACATCACATTTTCATTTTTGGGTGAACTATCCCTTTAAGCCGATTATGCCTAATAAGCCGACAACGAACATGGTCCTGTAACCGCGGTAACCCGTTTTCTTTTATCGGAGTAAGCTCATAAACGGCGTAAGCATAACCCGCTTGACTCAGGGAGTTTTTGCCTCTGACTCTGATTTCGCCCCGCATGTAAACGGATGGACCTGCTTTCTGTCGGATTACTGAAGTGTGCATGTGTGATAGGTGACAAAAACGCAAACTTAGAGCAGATTTGAATACATCCAGCGAGTGTTTTGCATGATATAAGGACATATATTATAAACGCAGACTCTTTTAAGACCCCTCAATCAATCAATCAATCAATCAACTTTATTTATATAGCGCTTTTACAATCACACCCCTGAGAGAATGTGTTCTCATCTCAGTCCGCAGAAGCAGAAGACGTTCAGTCAGACGCTGCATCATGAGGGATAATATGAGCCATAAATCTCCAGCTCACGCTTTATTAACATCACAACTGACGGAACATGAGGAATACTCTGAGTCAGACACGGACATTATTATTATAGACGTCACTGAAGGAACTAACCGCTTTATTAATAGAGTCATGTAAACGCGCTTTACTTCCATTGTTAGTTTACTGGTGTGCATGTAAACGGGGGAACTGGTCATATTAATAAGCTGATATGTGTGTGTTATCAGCTCACTGCTGTGCATGTAAACGTGCTCTATGAGGATCCTAAGCAAGAATCCAGGACACACGACCTTTGACCTCGCCAGCCACTGATATCCTAACAGTGAATGGTTATCTGTATCTGATCAGAAGCGCTGATGGCCTAGAGCGTCTGTATCCCATGATGCCGAGCGTTCCTTCAGCTCATGAAGGTGTTGTCCTTCATTTATTCAAGGCTGATCGATCTCTTCTGCAATCGCGTCCCTGTTCCTGAAGGCCGCTTCCCTTCCTCAGTCATCCCGCCGGTGTGTTTCCGCCGTGCTGAAGCTGTTTGTGTGTTTCCGCCGTGCTGAAGCTGTTTGTGTGTTTCCGGTGAGCTTCTGGGATTATCGGCTGCTTTAATCAACAGAATATTTGTCGCCTTGTCTGATGTTACCTGAAATAACACCGCTTAACGTCTAAAAATATCCCTCACTCATTACGTGGATCTGCCAGACTGAACAAACGGAACACAGGCTTTATCAGGAGATTTACCCGGATCATTTGTGTTTTATAACGCTTTATTTTAATCTCAGACAGATTGATAATACGGAGGAGATTGGCTTCTGCTTCAGAACGCTTACAGTAGAGCCATTATTCACTTTATGCAAATGAGCTCTGTTCTGATTGGTTAAGATAAGATCCCACAAAACGTGTGGGCGGGTCATGTTAATGCGATGCTTTCATTTCTCCCTCATTTATTGAATAATTTTGATATTTCTGTCAGGTTTGATGCCTGAGATGACAGGTGTGTGTGTGTGTGTGTGTGTGTGTGTGTGTGTGTGTGTGTGTGTGTGTGTGTGTGTGTGTGTGTGTGTGTGTGTGTGTGTGTGTGTGTGTGTGTGTGTTCCTGTTTTGCAGACAGTGATCTCTCCTCAGCATCCGCTGCTCTTCAGCTTCAGCCTCGGCCTGGTAAGACTCGTTTAACTGAATTAGCCTAACGAGCGGCGTCTGATCTGCTCATCAGGCTTCATTAGCTGTGTCTGTCTTCTGTCAAGATCAGGAGTGTCTGTAAGCAGCCAATCAGACGGCAGCTCCGCAAAAGGACTTTATGGGTAAACGGCACCGGCTGCAGGGGTTTATGGGTAAACGGCACCGGCTGCAGGGGTTTATGGGTAAACGGCACCGGCTGCAGGGGTTTATGGGTAAACGGCACCGGCTGCAGGGGTTTATGGGTAAACGGCACCGGCTGCAGGGGTTTATGGGTAAACGGCACCGGCTGCAGGGGTTTATGGGTAAACGGCACCGGCTGCAGGGGTTTATGGGTAAACCGCACCGGCTGCAGGGGTTTATGGGTAAACGGCACCGGCTGCAGGGGTTTATGGGTAAACGGCACCGGCTGCAGGGGTTTATGGGTAAACGGCACCGGCTGCAGGGGTTTATGGGTAAACGGCACCGGCTGCAGGGGTTTATGGGTAAACCGCACCGGCTGCAGGGGTTTATGGGTAAACCGCACCGGCTGCAGGGGTTTATGGGTAAACCGCACCGGCTGCAGGGGTTTATGGGTAAACTGCACTGGCTGCAGGGGTTTATGGGTAAATGGCCAAATGAAGGTTAATCGCTGCTCTTCGGGGATTGGTCTTGTTTTGATTGAGATGCTCTTCTGGGAAGACGAAGCCTCCGGGGAATCGCGCTCTATAAATACACGTGCGGAGCTGCTGTAAGTCATCGGGCCGAACGAGGCCTATTAAGGGCTGGCGATCCCGGGGCGCGTTGCCATGGAGACATGCGTGTGTCACCGAAGAGCAACATGTGTGTGTGCTGTTTGTTTGTGGAGGAAGGTTCCTCTGGCCAGTTCCCGCTTTACGAGTGGACCTGCCGTGACCTTGAGCGTGACCTTGAGCGCTGCATTAAACGCCCGTACATCATCTCTTCAGATCATATCAGTGCAGGAGTTATTTACCCATGATCCTCTGTCTGTCTGTAAAAGGCAGTGTTCTATTTCTGTGGCTCTGGAAAAAATTCCTCCTTTCTGCTCTCTTGCCTTATCTGCTTGGCATTGGAGGACAGAATCCGTAATTCTGCTTTCCTGTTAGGTACATATTTGGTCAGAGATATAGCAGGGAATTATGGAGCGTCTCCCTCATTCCCAGGCCGGAAACTGAAGCGGCCGGTCCTGCAGTAGAGGCTATTATTAGCGTCCGCGGCCTGATGCGGCTCGTTCGTCTTACACACGTCTGATTATCTGGGCTGTTGGTGCGGTTTGGGCGAAGGAACGTCTCTCTCTCTCTCTCTCTCTCTCTCTCTCTCTCTCTCTCTCTCTCTCTCTCTCTCTCTCTCTCTCTTCTCTCTCTCTCTCTCTCTCTCTCTCTCCATCTCTCTCTCTCTCTCTCTCTCTCTCTCTCTCTCTCTCTCTCTCTCTCTCTCTCTCTCTCTCTCTCTCTCTCGCCTCTCTCTCTCTCTCTCTCTCTCTCTCTCTCTCTCTGTGAGTTTGACCATGTTTGGTCAAATGTGCTGTGGCAGAACCTGGTGATCCGCGTCCATCCTGTGATCTGCACACAATCCTCTTCCCTGGTTTGATCGTGTGTGAAGATGATGTAACCTGCTGAATGTCAAAAGTAAGCTGATTTTTAAAAGTGCCCTGTGATGCTGTTTTGAAGGCTTCAGCAACAGGTTCTCTCCATCCGAGGTCAAACACTCTTAAATTCTCCCAATCTCCACTGATGCATCCGCTCTTTTCTCTGCGTGTCTGAAACGCCTCATCAAGGAATCATGGAATCAACTCTTTACCTATTATGATCATCAAAACTTTACAGAGCTTTGCATTCACAAGCGTTTTTTTCACACAATATATATGACAGGGATATCCAGGAAAGCACAGAAAATGATTAAATGAATCTCTACGGTAAATTAGATTATTAAACTATTTGTTTCCCAACATTTTTCAAAATATCTTCTTTTGCAGAATAAAGAAATGCAGGTTTGAATGAGAGGAAATTATGATTTTTCATGAACTATCGCTTTCAGATCATTAGAGAGCCTGAATGACAGACGAAACATCATTGATCAGTATCATGGATATATCTGTGATCAATATCATTGGTGCAGTGTGTGTGTTATGTGCTTGCGTGCGTGCGTGCGTGTGTGCATGTTTTTGTGTGTTGAGAACCGCTTACTGGTGTATTAGACTGAATGTTTAACTTGACTGACAAACATTACCAGGGTGGGTTTGTTTGCACAAGTCGGGTGAGGCAAACACACACACACACACACACACACACACACACACACACACACACACACGCGCACGCACACACTCACTCACACACTCACTCACACATGCGTTTACTCAGCTATCGAGATGGGTCAATTCCATTGAATCCATTCTACTGTTGTGATATATCATTTTGTGCTAGTTATGAATTCTGTAATCCACACACCAAACCAAACAGAACCCCTTCAGTATTTCGGTGTACTTTACTTTTATGCTGTTTTACAAACGGCCACTTCCTCAAAGGACATCTTGTCAGGATTAACTCTTTTCCGGGTAAAAAAATATCATTTAAAATATCATTTAAAATATTAATGTTACAGTAGAATGTCTGTTGGGAAAATAAAGTGTAATGAAGCAGAGAGTTACTAATACTCTAATGACTGCTGGTTAACATGCAGTTGCAAAGTTACCTATAGTTAGTAGAATGTGTCAAGTGGACTATTGAAATCAAGGGTTACAGAATAATATTTATTATTTGAATATGTTGTGTTTTTACAATAATGAGGATTTAGGGGGACATTTTTAATTATTAATGTTAGGTTACTGTCAGTAATAATACTGTCAATATTATGATGACAGACATGATTTTATGTTGGAGTGATGTGTTCAGTGTTCAGTTGATTGACTGTTGTCTTCAGTGATGAGTTTGACACTGTGTCCTGTCCCAGCATGACTGCGCTCCAGTGCACAAAGCGTCGCTCCATAAAGACATGGATGAGGAGTTTGGTGTGGAGGAACTGGACTGGCCTGCACAGAGTCCTGAGCTCAACCCGATAGAACAGCTTTGGGATGAATTAGAGCGGAGACTGAGAGCCAGGCCTTCTCGTCCAACATCAGTGCCTGACCTCACAAATGAGCTTCTAGAAGAATGGGCAAAAATCCCCATAAACACACTCCTAAACCTTGAGGAAAGCCTTCCCAGAAGAGCTGGAGCTGTTAGAGAGGGTGGGCCGACTCCAGATTAAACCCCACGGGTTAACAATGGGATGGCATTAAAGCTTGTGTGTGTGAAGGCAGGCGTCACAAAACTTTTGCCAATGTAGTGTATCTCTACCTGTAGAATAAATAAAAAGAGTCTCATTTAGCACGCCTTATGCTGCACCTCATATTTCCCATCATCCTCTGTTGTAGGGTTATGGCGTGACTCCTTCTGTTTGATGTGCATGAATATGCAGCTCCTGAATTTTAATGAGTTCTGATTGAATATTTATCAGTGGGTTATTAATATGGTGTTTCCCAGCGGATGCATCGAGACTCTCCTGTTTGGGATATCTCGCCGTCAGCATGTTGAATATGTCTGAGGGAATATTCACCTGACGGCTGGTATATACTGCATTCCTTCTTTCAGATTAAAGCTCTGCTGCGGATTCATTTCAGCGCCACGTCTTCAGGTTTTGTTTGATGGAATACTTCATGACTTATAAAGATAAAAGAATCAAAGATGCAAACGTCACCACATATGATGATTCAGATCCAGCTGAGGAGACAGTGGAGTTATAATTCAGATCAGGGTCAGTTCTGATAGTGTCAGTGCAGTCAGAGCGCTGATATTACTGGATATTACATCTTTTAGTGTTCATTTACAAGATACATTTCTTTTCAGATGCACCAAAAACACAAGAACTGAAACATCTGAATATCTGTGAAGTCATTTTACAATCCAGTGTTTTCTGGATGTTAATGTGGTTTATATTTCCCATCAGGTCTGTGAGCAGTCATGACCAAATCATACGAGTTCAACTGGCAGAAGCGCGTTCCTGATTTCCTGCAGGACGGAGCCACGTTCGACCGATTCGATGAGGTAAGCGTTCTGATCTCGACACACACACATGCACACACACACTCTCTCTCACACACACACACACACACACACACACACACACTCACTGATGTCTGTCTGTGATTCCTCATCTTTAGTCCAGTTTTCTGCTCTAGCTCTGGTTGATTAATGGCGTCAGTTGTAGGCTAACGTCTCCTGATGCTCCGGGGTCAGATGTGTTCGGTCGCAGTAAACTTATCTTTGTGGGATGATGAAGAACATCTCTTTAACTAACACGGCCATCTTGATTAATGCGGCAGATGTATCGCACAGGAGATAGGGCGTAAATAAGAAGGAAGTCTCATGGAGCGCAGTTACAGTTCAGCCAGATCCTGCAGAGAGGCAGATGGGGAAACTGTGCTGCGGCGGCCATCTTGGCTCGTGTGTTCCGCTGAAGGTGAACTCATTAGCCGAGCCCGCGGGTCACTGTGGCGTATACTGCCAAACTCAGAGGGGACGACTTCCACGGAAATATGAACTGTTTTCAACACTGATAATAATCGGAAATGTTTCTTGAGCAGCAAACCCTCACAATTTCTGTAGTTCTGAGCACAAGTGCTAGTTTGTTTGTGGTGTATATTTCTCCTGCTGCGTTCGGTTCTTTTCAAATCATCAGACTCTTCGATCGCATTACACACACTTCTGCAGTACCAGGTTCATCGACTCGCCTTTGACTAACACAAACGCTAAGACACTGTAGACATCAAAACTATGACGAGGATTTACACTGTACAAACTGTACATTATATACCCCTATACTTCCCCTAACCTATCACACACACACACACACTCATACTCACACACAATCTCTCACACACAAACACACACACACACCGCTCATCATCTGCTGTGTTTTTCAGGATCCCTTCGCCTTTGAGCCCAGCTGCCATTTCAAAGTCGACGAGTTTGGCTTCTTCCTCACGTGGAAAAGTGACGGAAAGGTGTGATTGATCTGTTTAATGCCCCTGATGCAAACACACATCACACACACCAGTGTCATTAAATCACTGTGTGTTTCCTCAGATCTTCATCGCTTCTGTTCAGACTCTGAGATCATGTGCTTTCAAAGCTTAAATTGTAAGCCTCTAAATGTATTTGATTGACTTGATGTTCATATAGTCCGTCATTGACATTCAGTTTAAACCCTTTCAGAGAGAACTGTCTGTCAGCAGAACTTTGCCTGGATGAGATGTGTATTGTTATTCATATCACACTAGATCAAGCACATTAATAGAGTAATTAAAACAGCACCTTTGGTTAAATCTGTGACCTTGACCTTGTGTGTCCTGCAGGAAGGTCAGCTGCTGGAATGTTCTCTGATCAACAGCATCCGTCCTGGAGTCGTGCCGAAGGTAAAGACGTCTGATTCCTGATCAGTAGCAAACAAACACTTCAGTCATTCAGATGACAGTTAGTTAGTTAGTTAGTTAGTTAGTTAGTTAGTTAGTTAGTTAGTTAGTTAGTTAGTTAGTTAGTTAGTTAGTTAGTTAGTTAGTGCACTAGTTAGTTAGTTAGTTAGTTAGTTAGTTAGTTAGTTAGTTAGTTAGTTAGTTAGTGCATTAGTTAGTAAGGTACTTAGTGAGTTAGTGAGTTAGTTAGTTAGTTAGTTAGTTAGTTAGTTAGTTAGTTAGTTAGTTAGTTAGTTAGTTCGTTCGTTAGTTCGTTAGTTAGTTAGTTAGTGCGTTAGTGTGTTCGTTAGTGCGTTAGTTAGTTAGTAAGGTACTTAGTGCATTAGTTAGTTAGTTAGTTAGTTAGTTAGTGCGTTAGTTAGTGCGTTAGTTAGTGCGTTAGTGTGTTCGTTAGTGCGTTAGTTAGTTAGTAAGGTACTTAGTGCATTAGTTAGTTAGTTAGTTAGTTAGTGCGTTAGTTAGTGCGTTAGTTAGTGCGTTAGTGTGTTCGTTAGTGCGTTAGTTAGTTAGTAAGGTACTTAGTGCATTAGTTAGTTAGTAAGTTAGTTAGTTAGTTAGTTAGTTAGTTAGTTAGTTAGTTAGTTAGTTAGTTAGTTAGTTAGTTAGTTAGTTAGTGCGTTAGTTAGTTAGTTAGTTAGTTAGTTAGTTAGTTAGTTAGTTAGTTAGCTAGTTAGTTAGTGCGTTAGTTAGTGCGTTAGTGTGTTCGTTAGTGCGTTAGTTAGTTAGTAAGGTACTTAGTGCATTAGTTAGTTAGTTAGTTAGTTAGTTAGTTAGTTAGTTAGTTAGTTAGTTAGTTAGTTAGTTAGTTAGTTAGTTAGTTTTTATTGTTTATGTGAACTTTAAAGGAGCATTCCATTTTCTCATTCTTCAAGCATTATGGGAATGTTACTTTTGAATGTTTACTGAATGTTTGGAAACATGTAGCAACATTTAGAAAGCGTTCATTCCATGAACAATTAAACATAGAAATTTTGAGATAACGTTTTATGATCTTAAAGACCTTGATTATTTTGAATGAAAACCGGAGATACAGGAATGTGTTGAGGTGCCCTGATGGGCGAGAGAAGCCCTAAGGAATGGGAAGCAAACCAGGGCAGGAGCAACAAACTAAAAGAAACAAAACTGGCACTGGAGCTTGGAAACAGGAGACAAACATGATTAAACTTGACAAGACAAGAGATTACGCTGGCTGGAGCACAAGGTGTACATAAATACAATCTGGCTCAAGACCGTGAACACGAGAGGAATAAATAGGGGAGATGATGAGGAAGGCTAACCGATGACGGTTTAAACAGCCATACCCTTTAACCACACACATAGTGAGGTGGGGAAGATCCGATGTTAGTCCGTCTAGAAGCCAGAGCCTGGAGCCCTTCAGCCGAGCTCCAGGTGTGCCGTCAGCGCTGGATAAAGGCAGAGCCATACGGGATACCCATAAACCCTTCCGGCTGAGACTTCTGGCCGTACTTGACCCACCACACCTGCTGATTCTGGGAGGGTTAGGGAGCGCAGAGCATTATTGGCCCATTGTTCTGGGGGTGAAAACACGAGAGACTTGCAGAGGCTCCGATCAGTTGACAGAATTATTTCTAAAACTGGGAAACAACCGGAAGGCTATGAATCCGGAACATGTGGTCCACCTTAGCCTGAGTAGTGTCCTTGGCTGAGGGGAGTTTGGGAAAGGGGATGAAGCGGACTGCCTTGGAGAGACAGTCTGCTAGTGTCAGGATGGCAGTGCTATCTCTCGAAGTCAAGGGTTAGGTGTGACCGTGGACGAGAGGGAATGGGCCATAGCAGACCCACGGCAGGCGATTAGAATTCTGGTTGAGCAGGCCAACACAAACTGCTGGACATCCCGGCTCATTGAGGGCCAACAAAACTGATCTAATTCTGCTCTAATATGACCTCTGAGCTGTGCGGTGTCCAGAATAATAATCCTCCGCTGTGTGTTAATAGGCCAGAGGAGAACTGAGTCTGGTTTCTCTAAGGTTTATTTTTCTCCATCATGCCCTGATGGAGTTTCGGTTCCTTTGGTCGCCTTTGGCTTGGCTTGCTCAGTTGGGGACACTAACATTATGATCAGAGTTATTCAACTAAATATACAAATAACATTAATGAATGAGGTCTTATTTAATTCTATAAACTATAATACTGATCTGCCAACATTGTCTCTCTCTGATAAATTAAAATAAGCTGATAACATCACTGTTTACTCCAGAACGACTGTACAGCCAAATCTAATTCTGCTGCAGTATTGTCCTGTTTAACACTGAAGCTGCTTTCACACAATCGGCGCTGGAAAAGCGCAATATAAATAAAGTTAATAGATTGATTGAAAACCTCTGGACGGTGGCAGCCAGCAATCTCTGTATTTCGGGATGAAAGACCAGCCTATTTTGTGCCCCCCCGTGGGCTCATCAAGCCTGGTGTGAGCTCAACCTCCTTGCTGAATGGATGAACTTCAGCCCCGTCCACACGAAGCCAGAACTTTCCCAATCCGATCCGTTTCAAGAAATATCTGAGACCACACGAGATCACTAAAACCGACTCTCAACTATGTAGTATACATTTGGGTATTTAAGATGGGTTGGAGGTCATCCTAACTTTAAGAAGTTATTTACAATGATTTTTAAGAACATTCTTTTTGGGAATATGAATACTTCTTAAATATTATCTTAAGAGCAATCTTAAGAAAAAAGTTAAGAACATTCTTAAGACAAGTTTTTGAGAATACCAAATTGTTCTTATCTTTTTTCTTGAGCTAAAAAAAAAGAGAAGATATTGATAGTTAAGGAGAATGTTATTCTTACGAATGTTACGTGAATCCAGGCCCAGGTCTTTAATAATCTCCTCAGATCGCCAGTACCTGAAACATTCTCTGTACAGCGTTAATGGAGCGTTTTTTAGCTGAACGTTCATCTAATGTCTTCAAATGTTACTACTTGTTTCAGAGAACATACATAAGTACCGTTCCCATAATGTTTGAAGAATGAGTATATGGAATATTCCCTTAATGTTCGCATAACTGAAATAAATATTTTAGATACATTAAGAAAACTGGACATTTTGAACCTCAGAAATAATGTTTTCATGACTTCTTGAGGACGTTAGAAAGCGTTATGTTAGGATCAGCACTGATGTTACTGTGTTTGCTTTACGTCTGCACTCGAGTGTTATCGACAGTTAGAGATTATATCTCATATTCTGTGTGTGTGTGTGTGTGTGTGTATGTGTGTGTCAAATATTGACTGGCATGTCGCTGTGCAGCCGCACCTTTCTGTAGTGTTTGTCTGGAACAGGCACAGCAGGAAGTGACTTTAGGACCGTTTACCGTGTGTGTGTGTGTGTGTGTGTGTGTGTGTATGTGTGTGTGTGTGTGTGTGTGTGTGTGTGTGTGTGTGTGTGTGTGGGTGGGGGTGTGTGTGTGTGTGTGGGTGTGTGCACGTGTGTGTGTGTGTGTGTGTGTGTGTGTGTGTGTGGGCGGCTCATGTTTACAGGACCTGAGGGTAACCTGCTTTAGTTGCTGTTTGCTAAGCAGGAGGTGATGTGTGTCTGGCCACGTTAATAGACATGTTTACTTTGATCCATCATCATATTCACAGTGTTCGGTTTCATACAGGAATCGAACACACACACACACACACACACACACACACACACACACACACACACACACACGTGTGCACGCACACACACACACACACACACACACACACACACACACACACACACACACACACACACACTGCCCCTAAACCTACCCATCTCAGGAAACATTCTGCATTTTTTCTTCCTCATAAAAACTCCTCCTGTGTGATTTATAAGCCTTTTGTAAAGTGGGGACATGGGTAATGTCCTCATATTTCACCCTCTCCTGTAATACCTGTGTCATACCCATGGCATTATACACATTTGTGTCCTGATATTTCACAAAAACATGCCCACACACACACACACACACACGACTCTCACAGCTGCTCTGTTCAGATGGACATTTATAACACAATTTGTCCTCTAACATTAAAAAGAGCACAGTTATCTGGTCTTTGATAATGTTCTTCAATGTAATATGGCTCCTATTCTATCCAGTAGTTTTTGCATCGTAATATCTCTTTATTGAAATGAGTCATGAATGATCCGGTTGGACCTATTGGTGTTGTAACCCTTCCAGATACACTGAGTTTCCTCCTGTTGATGTGTGTGTGAGACTGTAAGGTGGAGACCTGAGCTGAGTCCGTGTTTTCAGCTCCATGTTCCGTGTTTTTAGCTGTATGTTCCGTGTTTTCAGCTCCATGTTCCGTGTTTTTAGCTGTATGTTCCGTGTTTTTAGCTGTATGTTCCGTGTTTTCAGCTCCATGTTCCGTGTTTTTAGCTGTATGTTCCGTGTTTTTAGCTGTATGTTCCGTGTTTTCAGCTCCATGTTCCGTGTTTTTAGCTGTATGTTCCGTGTTTTCAGCTGTATGTTCCGTGTTTTCAGCTGTATGTTCCGTGTTTTCAGCTCCATGTTCCGTGTTTTTAGCTGTATGTTCCGTGTTTTCAGCTGTATGTTCGTGTTTGTGTTCCTGAAGGACTCCAAGATCCTAGCGTCTCTGGAAGCGGCTGGGAAGAACGAGGCGGATCTGGAAGGCCGGATCATCTGCGTGTGCAGCGGCACGGATCTCGTCAACCTCAGCTTCATGTACATGGTGACCGACAACACGGATATCGCCAAGGTAACCGTCACCACGGCAACACACGTGACCTGCTCAATGCAGCACACATGTCAGACGTTAAACACGCTTCTGTCCCCATCACTGCACACACTGAGCTCGTGTTACTGTGACGGATCCAACCTCAGAGTTTCTGTTATCCTTATAATATCAGTTAACTAGTGGTGTAGCGGTGCACAAAACTGACCAAACCACGTATAATATCAGTTAACTAGTGGTGTAGCGGTGCACAAAACTGACCAAACCACGTATAATATCAGTTAACTAGTGGTCTAGCGGTGCACAAAACTGACCAAACCACGTATAATATCAGTTAACTAGTGGTCTAGCGGTGCACAAAACTGACCAAACCACGTATAATATCAGTTAACTAGTGGTCTAGCGGTGCACAAAACTGACCAAACCACGTATAATATCAGTTAACTAGTGGTCTAGCGGTGCACAAAACTGACCAAACCACGTATAATATCAGTTAACTAGTGGTGTAGCTGTGCACAAAACAGACCAAACCACTTATAATATCAGTTAACTAGTGGTCTAGCGGTGCACAAAACTGACCAAACCACGTATAATATCAGTTAACTAGTGGTCTAGCGGTGCACAAAACTGACCAAACCACGTATAATATCAGTTAACTAGTGGTCTAGCGGTGCACAAAACTGACCAAACCACGTATAATATCAGTTAACTAGTGGTGTAGCTGTGCACAAAACAGACCAAACCACTTATAATATCAGTTAACTAGTGGTCTAGCGGTGCACAAAACTGACCAAACCACTTATAATATCAGTTAACTAGTGGTCTAGCGGTGCACAAAACTGACCAAACCACGTATAATATCAGTTAACTAGTGGTCTAGCGGTGCACAAAACTGACCAAACCACGTATAATATCAGTTAACTAGTGGTGTAGCTGTGCACAAAACAGACCAAACCACTTATAATATCAGTTAACTAGTGGTCTAGCGGTGCACAAAACTGACCAAACCACGTATAATATCAGTTAACTAGTGGTGTAGCGGTGCACAAAACTGACCAAACCACGTATAATATCAGTTAACTAGTGGTGTAGCCGTGCACAAAACTGACCAAACCACTTATAATATCAGTTAACTAGTGGTGTAGCGGTGCACAAAACTGACCAAACCACGTATAATATCAGTTAACTAGTGGTGTAGCGGTGCACAAAACTGACCAAACCACTTATAATATCAGTTAACTAGTGATGTAGCGGTGCACAAAACTGACCAAACCACTTATAATATCAGTTAACTAGTGGTGTAGCGGTGCACAAAACTGACCAAACCACGTATAATATCAGTTAACTAGTGATGTAGCGGTGCACAAAACTGACCAAACCACTTATAATATCAGTTAACTAGTGGTGTAGCGGTGCACAAAACTGACCAAACCACATATAATATCAGGTAACTAGTGATGTAGCGGTGCACAAAACTGACCAAACCACGTATAATATCAGTTAACTAGTGGTCTAGCGGTGCACAAAACTGACCAAACCACTTATAATATCAGTTAACTAGTGGTGTAGCGGTGCACAAAACTGACCAAACCACGTATAATATCAGTTAACTAGTGGTGTAGCGGTGCACAAAACTGACCAAACCACGTATAATATCAGTTAACTAGTGGTCTAGCGGTGCACAAAACTGACCAAACCACGTATAATATCAGTTAACTAGTGATGTAGCGGTGCACAAAACTGACCAAACCACTTATAATATCAGTTAACTAGTGGTGTAGCGGTGCACAAAACTGACCAAACCACTTATAATATCAGTTAACTAGTGGTGTAGCGGTGCACAAAACTGACCAAACCACATATAATATCAGGTAACTAGTGATGTAGCGGTGCACAAAACTGACCAAACCACATATAATATCAGTTAACTAGTGGTGTAGCGGTGCACAAAACTGACCAAACCACGTATAATATCAGTTAACTAGTGGTCTAGCGGTGCACAAAACTGACCAAACCACTTATAATATCAGTTAACTAGTGGTCTAGCGGTGCACAAAACTGACCAAACCACGTATAATATCAGTTAACTAGTGGTCTAGCGGTGCACAAAACTGACCAAACCACGTATAATATCAGTTAACTAGTGGTCTAGCGGTGCACAAAACTGACCAAACCACGTATAATATCAGTTAACTAGTGGTGTAGCTGTGCACAAAACAGACCAAACCACTTATAATATCAGTTAACTAGTGGTCTAGCGGTGCACAAAACTGACCAAACCACGTATAATATCAGTTAACTAGTGGTGTAGCGGTGCACAAAACTGACCAAACCACGTATAATATCAGTTAACTAGTGGTGTAGCGGTGCACAAAACTGACCAAACCACGTATAATATCAGTTAACTAGTGATGTAGCGGTGCACAAAACTGACCAAACCACTTATAATATCAGTTAACTAGTGGTGTAGCGGTGCACAAAACTGACCAAACCACTTATAATATCAGTTAACTAGTGGTGTAGCGGTGCACAAAACTGACCAAACCACGTATAATATCAGTTAACTAGTGATGTAGCGGTGCACAAAACTGACCAAACCACTTATAATATCAGTTAACTAGTGGTGTAGCGGTGCACAAAACTGACCAAACCACTTATAATATCAGTTAACTAGTGGTGTAGCGGTGCACAAAACTGACCAAACCACATATAATATCAGGTAACTAGTGATGTAGCGGTGCACAAAACTGACCAAACCACGTATAATATCAGTTAACTAGTGGTGTAGCGGTGCACAAAACTGACCAAACCACGCATAATATCAGCTAACTAGTGGTCTAGCGGTGCACAAAACTGACCAAACCACGTATAATATCAGCTAACTAGTGGTGTAGCGGTGCACAAAACTGACCAAACCACTTATAATATCAGTTAACTAGTGGTGTAGCGGTGCACAAAACTGACCAAACCACGTATAATATCAGTTAACTAGTGGTGTAGCGGTGCACAAAACTGACCAAACCACGCATAATATCAGCTAACTAGTGGTCTAGCGGTGCACAAAACTGACCAAACCACGTATAATATCAGTTAACTAGTGGTGTAGCGGTGCACAAAACTGACCAAACCACGCATAATATCAGTTAACTAGTGGTCTAGCGGTGCACAAAACTGACCAAACCACGTATAATATCAGCTAACTAGTGGTGTAGCGGTGCACAAAACTGACCAAACCACTTATAATATCAGTTAACTAGTGGTGTAGCGGTGCACAAAACTGACCAAACCACGTATAATATCAGTTAACTAGTGGTCTAGCGGTGCACAAAACTGACCAAACCACATGTAATATCAGTTAACTAGTGGTCTAGCGGTGCACAAAACTGACCAAACCACATATAATATCAGTTAACTAGTGGTCTAGCGGTGCACAAAACTGACCAAACCACTTATAATATCAGTTAACTAGTGGTCTAGCGGTGCACAAAACTTACCAAACCACATATAATATCAGTTAACTAGTGGTCTAGCGGTGCACAAAACTGACCAAACCACATATAATATCAGTTAACTAGTGGTGTAGCTGTGCACAAAACTGACCAAACCACTTATAATATCAGTTAACTAGTGGTGTAGCGGTGCACAAAACTGACCAAACCACGTATAATATCAGCTAACTAGTGGTGTAGCGGTGCACAAAACTGACCAAACCACTTATAATATCAGTTAACTAGTGGTGTAGCGGTGCACAAAACTGACCAAACCACGTATAATATCAGTTAACTAGTGGTCTAGCGGTGCACAAAACTGACCAAACCACGTATAATATCAGTTAACTAGTGGTCTAGCGGTGCACAAAACTGACCAAACCACTTATAATATCAGTTAACTAGTGGTGTAGCGGTGCACAAAACTGACCAAACCACTTATAATATCAGTTAACTAGTGGTGTAGCGGTGCACAAAACTGACCAAACCACGTATAATATCAGTTAACTAGTGGTGTAGCGGTGCACAAAACTGACCAAACCACGTATAATATCAGTTAACTAGTGGTGTAGCGGTGCACAAAACAGACCAAACCACGTATAATATCAGTTAACTAGTGGTCTAGCGGTGCACAAAACTGACCAAACCACGTATAATATCAGTTAACTAGTGGTGTAGCGGTGCACAAAACTGACCAAACCACGTATAATATCAGTTAACTAGTGGTGTAGCGGTGCACAAAACAGACCAAACCACGTATAATATCAGTTAACTAGTGGTGTAGCGGTGCACAAAACTGACCAAACCACGTATAATATCAGTTAACTAGTGGTGTAGCCGTGCACAAAACTGACCAAACCACTTATAATATCAGTTAATTAGTGGTGTAGCCGTGCACAAAACTGACCAAACCACTTATAATATCAGTTAACTAGTGGTGTAGCGGTGCACAAAACTGACCAAACCACGTATAATATCAGTTAACTAGTGGTGTAGCGGTGCACAAAGCTGACCAAACCACTTATAATATCAGTTAACTAGTGGTGTAGCGGTGCACAAAGCTGACCAAACCACGTATAATATCAGTTAACTAGTGGTGTAGCGGTGCACAAAACTGACCAAACCACGTATAATATCAGTTAACTAGTGGTCTAGCGGTGCACAAAACTGACCAAACCACATATAATATCAGTTAACTAGTGGTGTAGCCGTGCACAAAACTGACCAAACCACATATAATATCAGGTAACTAGTGGTGTAGCGGTGCACAAAACTGACCAAACCACATATAATATCAGTTAACTAGTGGTCTAGCGGTGCACAAAACTGACCAAACCACATATAATATCAGTTAACTAGTGGTGTAGCGGTGCACAAAACTGACCAAACCACTTATAATATCAGTTAACTAGTGGTCTAGCGGTGCACAAAACTGACCAAACCACTTATAATATCAGTTAACTAGTGGTCTAGCGGTGCACAAAACTGACCAAACCACTTATAATATCAGTTAACTAGTGGTCTAGCCGTGCACAAAACTGACCAAACCACATATAATATCAGTTAACTAGTGGTCTAGCGGTGCACAAAACTGACCAAGCCACTTATAATATCAGTTAACTAGTGGTCTAGCGGTGCACAAAACTTACCAAACCACGTATAATATCAGTTAACTAGTGGTGTAGCGGTGCACAAAACTGACCAAACCACTTATAATATCAGTTAACTAGTGGTCTAGCGGTGCACAAAACTGACCAAACCACGTATAATATCAGTTAACTAGTGGTCTAGCGGTGCACAAAACTTACCAAACCACTTATAATATCAGTTAACTAGTGGTCTAGCGGTGCACAAAACTGACCAAACCACGTATAATATAGTGAATATATAGGCTAATATAGTGAATATATAGGCTGATATAGTGAATATATAGGCTAATATAGTGAATATATAGGCTAATATAGTGAATATATAGGCTAATATAGTGAATATATAGGCTAATATAGTAAATATATAGGCTAATATAGTGAATATATAGGCTAATATAGTGAATATATAGGCTAATATAATGAATATATAGGCTAATATAGTAAATATATAGGCTAATATAGTGAATATATAGGCTAATATAGTGAATAAATAGGCTAATATAGTGAATATATAGGCTAATATTGTGAATTAATAGGCTAATATAGTGAATATATAGGCTAATATAATGAATATATAGGCTAATATAGTAAATATATAGGCTAATATAGTGAATATATAGGCTAATATAGTGAATAAATAGGCTAATTTAGTGAATATATAGGCTAATATAGTGAATATATAGGCTAATATAATGAATATATAGGCTAATATAGTGAATATATAGGCTGATATAGTGAATATATAGGCTGATATAGTGAATATATAGGCTAATATAGTGAATATATAGGCTAATATAGTGAATATATAGGCTAATATAGTGAATATATAGGCTAAAATAGTGAATATATAGGCTAATATAGTAAATATATAGGCTAATATAGTGAATAAATAGGCTAAGATAGTGAATATATAGGCTAATATAGTGAATATATAGGCTAAAATAGTGAATATATAGGCTAATATAGTAAATATATAGGCTAATATAGTGAATAAATAGGCTAAGATAGTGAATATATAGGCTAATATTGTGAATATACAGGTGCCGGTCATATAATCAGAATATCATCAAAAAGTTGATTTATTTCACTAATTCCATTCAAAGGGTGAAACGTGTATATTATATTAATTCATTACACACAGACTGATGTATTTCAAATGTTAATTTTGTTTATTGTTGATTATTATAATTGACAACTAAGGAAAATCCCAAATTCAGGATTTCAGAAAATTATAATATTGTGTAAAGGTTGAATATTGAAGACGCCTGGTGCCACACTCTAATCAGCTAATGAACTCAAACACATATAAAGGCCTTTAATGGCCTCTCAGTCTCGTTCTGTCGGCGACACTATCATGGGGAAGACCGCTGACTCGACAGTTCTCCAAAAGACGACCATTGACACCTTACACACGGAGGGCGAGACACTAAAGGTCACTGCAAAAGAGGCTGGCTGTTCATTTACATTTAATCATTTAGCAGACGCTTTTATCCAAAGCGATTTACAAAAAAGGGGAGAGTAATAGAAGCAACGAAACAGACAAGGCCAACAACCTGTAAGAGCTGTAAGAAGTCTCAGTTAAATAGCACAGTACACCATTTTATTTTATTTTTATTTTTTTATAGCCATCTACAACAAAAACTCACGTACGCAAAATGCCGAACACTGGATTTTGATAGCTATGATAACAACCCATTAGGACTAAGGCTGTTGCCCCAGCTGTTGTCGTTAATGCAGATTCAGTGGCCCAATGGGTTGGTTTTGTATTCTAGCTAAACGCGCAGCAATAGCCATCTACAACAAAAACTCACGTACGCAATATACAGAACACTGGATTCTGATAGTTATGATTACTATGTAACATACCCGCCTGAAGGCACAAATCCGGATGAGAGACGTAGATATGATCCAGGAGTGTGCGCTTTTTGGTCGTTGCTGTGGTGATCAGTAAGTGCTATTCTGTATTGGTCAAGTGCAAATGGAAAAGATGTGTCTTAAGATGTTTTTTAAAAATGGCTACAGACTCGGCAGCACGAATTGAGATCGGCAGGTCATTCCACCAGGTGGGAACGGTCCAGGAAAATGTCAGTGAGAGCGATTTCATGCCTCTTTGGGACGACGAGGCGCCGCTCACTCGCAGAATGCAAGCTTCTGGAGGGTGTGTAAGTCTGAACAAGTGAGGTTAGGTATATTGGTGCAGAGCCAGTGGTTGTTTTGTAGGCGAGAACTAGTGCCTTGAATTTGATGCGAGCAGCCATTGGCAACCAGTGCAGTTTGATGAAGAGAGGCGTAACATGCGTTCTCTTCGGCTCATTAAAGACCACTCTCGCCGCTGCATTCTGGATCAGCTGCAAGGGTTTGATAGTGCATGCTGGAAGCCCAGCCAGAAGAGCATTACAATAGTCCAGTCTGGAGAGAACAAGAGCTTGAAACAGTAGTTGTGCAGCCTGTTCTGATAGGAAGGGTCTGATCTTTCTAATGTTGTATAAAGCAAATCTGCAGGACCGGGCTGTTGCAGTAATGTGGTCAGTGAAGTTTAACTGGTCATCAATCATAACTCCAAGGTTCCTGGCTGTCCTTGATAGAGTTATGGTCGATGAACCAAGCTGAATGGAGAAATTTTGATGAAGTGCTGGGTTGGTTGAGAAAACAAGTAATTCTGTCTTTGCAAGATTGAGTTTAAGATGATGCTCTTTCATCCAGTCAGAAATGTCTGTCAGACAGGCAGCGATACGAACACTGACTGTAGGATCATCTGGTTGAAATGAGAAGTAGAGTTGAGTGTCATCAGCATAGCAGTGATAGGAGAAGCCGTGTTTCTGAATGACAGAACCTAATGATGACATGTAGATGGAGAAGAGAAGTGGTCCAAGGACTGAGCCCTGTGGAACCCCAGTAGCTAGATAATGTGACCTAGACACTTAACCTCTCCATGACACCCTGTAGGACCTACCAGAGAGGTAAGACCTGAACCATTGGAGAGCAGTTCCTGAGATCCCCGTCTTCTTAAGTGTTGACAGGAGGATCTGGTGGTTAACTGTGTCAAAAGCAGCAGACAGATCCAGCAGAATGAGCACTGAGGATTTGGAAGCTGCTTTTGCCAGTCTCAGTGCCTCAGTTACCGAGAGCAAGGCAGTCTCAGTCGAATGGCCGCTTTTGAAGCCGGATTGGTTGTTGTCTAGGAGGTTGTCCTGTTCAAGAAACATAGAGAGTTGATTGAACACAACTCGCTCAAGGGTCTTTGCAATGAAAGGCAGAAGGGATACCGGTCGGTAGTTTTCTAAAAGTGCTGGATTCAGAGAGGGTTTCTTAAGCAGTGGGGTTACCCGAGCCTGCTTAAATGCTGTGGGAAAGGTTCCCGTATGAAGAGAAGTGTTGACAATGTGAGTGAGTGCAGGAGTGATTGAAGAAGAAATGGCCTGAAGGAGGTGAGTGGGTATAGGATCAAGTGGACAGGTAGTAGGGTGATTGGAAAGGATGAGTTTAGAAATATCTGCCTCGGAGAGCGGAGAGAAGGATGGAAGCGTGTTCGTGTTAGTTGTTAAGATGTGCGTGTCAGTTTGTGATGCGGAGAACTGTTTGCTAATGAGAGCTGTTTTGTTTGTGAAAAATGATGCAAAGTCATCAGCTGTAAGAGTTGATGAAGTAGGGGGAGGAGGAGGACAAAGGAGAGAGGAGAACGTTTTAAAGAGTTGGCGAGAGTCAGAGCAATTGTTGATTTTGTTGTGGTAGTATGTTGTTTTAGCAGTGGAGACATTTGTAAAGAAGAGAGAAGAGACTGATAAAAGGTAAGGTCAGTATAGTTTTTAGATTTCTGCCATTTCCTCTCTGCCGCCCTGAGTCCAGAGCGATGTTCACGGAGAACATCAGACAGCCAGGGGGCAGATGGGGTGGGGCGGGCTGGTCTGGATGAAAGGGGGCAAAAACTGTCTAAGGAGGATGTTAGAGTGGAGCAAAGTGTGTCGGTAGCACTGTTAGTGTCCAGTGCTGAGAACTGAGCAGGTGGAGGGAGTGAAGATGAAACCATAGTGGATAGGCGAGAGGGAGAGAGTGAGCGTAGATTACGCCGAAAGGTAATCTGTGTAGGAGTACGTGTTGTATCAGGAGTCAGTATGAGGTTAAGAGTGATGAGAAAGTGGTCTGAGGTGTGTAATGGAGTAACTAAAGTGTTGTCCGTGGAGCAGTTGCGTGTGTAGACAAGGTCTAATTGGTTACCTGATCTGTAAGTAGCCGTAGTAGATACTAACTTAAGGTCAAATGAAGTCAGTAGAGTGCTGAAGTCTGCAGCTAGGTGTTTATCAAGATGGATGTTGAAGTCACCAAGCAGAATCAGAGGAGTGCCATCCTCAGGGAAGCTAGAAAGTAACACATCCAACTCCTCCAAAAAGTTACCGAGGTGACCTGGAGGACGATAGACCACTACCACATGGATTTTAACAGGGTGAGTAATAGAGATTGAGTGCGATTCAAATGAATTGGCCGGTAGAGACGGTAATGGATCAAATTTCCAATCATTTGAGATAAGCAAACCAGTACCCCCACCCCTCCCAATACGCCGAGGAGTGTGTGAAAAAGTTAAATTGGTTGAGAGGGCTGCAGGAGTGGCAGTGTCCTCTGGTTTGATCCAGGTCTCAGTTAGGGCCATGAGGCTAAGCTGAGAATGAGTCCCAATAGATGAAATATAGTCTGCTTTGTTTACAGCCGACTGGCAATTCCAGAGACCAATTGGAATAGAGAGTAAAGTAGCAGAGGATGTTAGGATATAGCGCAAATTATTAGGATTCCGGCGTCTCGTGCGTACAGAGCGTGATTTACGAGTGCTTGTAGTTATAGTTGAGATTTGAAAGCACATGGTGAATACAGATCAGAGAAAAGGCCAGATAGGAATTAGAAAAGAACAGAACACAAATAATGAAAAGGAAGAGGATACTCAAGTGCCTTGCCGGGGTCCTTGCTCGGGCGGAGTTGCGCTGGGAAGAGTTGAAGTCTTTACACTCGTTGGTCTTGCACAGGGAAGAGTTGAGGTCTTTACACCCGTTGGTCTTGCACAGGGAAGAGTTGAAGTCTTTACACTCGTTGGTCTTCACACAAGGAGGGCTTCACACTGCCGCTTCCGCTGCCGCGGACTATCACGCTATTTATACTCACCTGAGTATCGTTATTGAAAGCAGCTGGGAACGCCCCCAACAAACTCACTCCCAACGTGGCAATGACCAAACAAATGCTAACTCAACAAATGCTAACTCCCACACACACCGTGAGAATACACCAAAACTAATAATACACACCACTGCACTACACAGACACACTTATCCAACAACAAATGAACAAACAATCAAATGAGAAAAGTTACAAACACTTACAGAGTAGTTGTCTATCAGTCAATGAATTGCTCTTCTCTAGCCAGAGAGCTCTGTGTCCAAGCACATTAATAGAGAGGCGAAGGGAAGGAAAAGATGTGCTAGAAAAAAGTGTACAAGCAAAAAGGATAACCGCACCCTGGAGAGGATTGGGAAACAAAACCCATTCAAAAATGAGGAGGAGATTCACAAAGAGTGGACTGACCAACTGTATGGAGATGCAGATTTCGTTTTCCCTCAGGACTCGGCACCTGCACACAGTGCCTGGTTTAAGGACCACGGTGTCGCTGTTCCTCATTGGCCAGCGAACTCGGCACAGATCTGGTCTCCTGTTGTCCAGCGTTTAGACACAGATGCTGATTAACTTCTCCTCATGTCTGATTGCAGAAGTGGATGGAAGGTCTGAAAGCCGTGATTCACAACTTCAAGGCCAATAATGTGTGTCCGATGACGTGCCTGAAGAAACAGTAAGTAGATCCGCGAACTAATGACACAAGTCCACCGATCAGGCATAACATTATGACCACTGACAGATGCTCTCTCTCTCTCTCTCTCTCTCTCTCTCTCTCTCTCTCTCTCTCTCTCTCTCTCTCTCTCTCTCTCTCTCTCTCTCTAGTTGGATGAGACTCTCCTTCCTCACAAACATCAACGGAAAGATCCCGGTCCGAGGGTGAGAGTGTGTGATTGTGTCTCTTTATTCTGGAGTGTGTGTAATTGTGTCTCTTTATTCTGGAGTGTGTGTGATTGTGTCTCTTTATTCTGGAGTGTGTGTAATTGTGTCTCTTTATTCTGGAGTGTGTGTGATTGTGTCTCTTTATTCTGGAGTGTGTGTGATTGTGTCTCTTTATTCTGGAGTGTGTGTGATTGTGTCTCTTTATTCTGGAGTGTGTGTAATTGTGTCTCTTTATTCTGGAGTGTGTGTAATTGTGTATCTTTATTCTGGAGTGTGTGTGATTGTGTCTCTTTATTCTGGAGTGTGTGTGATTGTGTCTCTTTATTCTGTAGTGTGTGTGATTGTTTATTCTGGAGTGTGTGTGATTGTTTATTCTGGAGTGTGTGTGATTGTTTATTATGTAGTTGGTGTGTGATTGTTTATTCTGGAGTGTGTGTGGGATTGTGTCTCTTTATTCTGGAGTGTGTGTGATTGTTTATTCTGGAGTGTGTGTGATTGTGTCTCTATTCTGGAGTGTGTGTGATTGTTTATTCTGGAGTGTGTGTGATTGTTTATTCTGGAGTGTGTGTGATTGTGTCTCTTTATTCTGGAGTGTGTGTGATTGTGTCTCTATTCTGGAGTGTGTGTGATTGTTTATTCTGGAGTGTGTGTGATTGTTTTTTCTGGAGTGTGTGTGATTGTGTCTCTTTATTCTGGAGTGTGTGTGATTGTTTATTCTGGAGTGTGTGTGATTGTGTCTCTATTCTGGAGTGTGTGTGATTGTGTCTCTTTATTCTGGAGTGTGTGTGATTGTTTATTCTGGAGTGTGTGTGATTGTGTCTCTTTATTCTGGAGTGTGTGTGATTGTTTATTCTGGAGTGTGTGTGATTGTGTCTCTTTATTCTGGAGTGTGTGTGATTGTTTATTCTGGAGTGTGTGTGATTGTGTCTCTTTATTCTGGAGTGTGTGTGATTGTGTCTCTTTATTCTGGAGTGTATGTGGTTGTTTATTCTGGAGTGTGTGTGATTGTTTATTCTGGAGTGTGTGTGATTGTTTATTCTGGAGTGTGTGTGATTGTGTCTCTTTATTCTGGAGTGTGTGTGATTGTGTCTCTTTATTCTGGAGTGTGTGTGATTGTGTCTCTTTATTCTCAGCATAACTCGGACGTTCGGATCGGGGAAAACGGAGAAGGGAATCTTTCAGGCGCTGAAGGAGCTCGGCCTGCCCAGCGGGAAGGTCAGAGGTCATCTCTCATGTTTGTCTAGACCAGGGTTTCTTCTGATGAAAAGAATAAACAACCACAGAATAAACAACCACACACACTCCAGAATAAAGAGACACAATCTCACACACACTCCAGAATAAAGAGACACAATCTCACACACACTCCAGAATAAAGAGACACAAATCACACACACTCCAGAATAAACAATCACACACACTCCAGGAAAAGAGACACAATCTCACACACACTCCAGAATAAAGAGACACAACCATACACACTCTAGAATAATCCTGATTTCTCCTGATTTCTCCTGCTTCTCCTGCCGCTCCCGATTTCTTCTGCTTCTCCTGATTTCTCCTATTTCTCAAGTTTCTCCTGATTTCTCCTGCTTCTCCTGATTTCTCCTGCTTCTCCTGATTTCTCCTGCTTCTCCTGATTTCTCCTGCTTCTCCTGTTTCTTCTGATTTCTCCTGATTTCTCCTACTTCTCCTGCCGCTCCTGCTTCTCCTGCTGCTCCTGATTTCTCCTGCTGCTCCTGATTTCTCCTGCTGCTCCTGATTTCTCCTGCTTTTCCTGGTTTCTCCTGCTGCTCCTGATTTCTCCTGCTGCTCCTGATTTCTCCTGCTTCTCCTGATTTCTCCTGCTGCTCCTGATTTCTCCTGCTTCTCCTGATATATCCTGCTTCTCCTGATTTCTCCTGCTGCTCCTGATTTCTCCTGCTTCTCCTGATTTCTCCTGCTTCTCCTGATTTCTCCTGCTGCTCCTGCTGCTCCTGATTTCTCCTGCTTCTCCTGATTTCTCCTGCTTCTCCTGATTTCTCCTGCTTCTCCTGATATATCCTGCTTCTCCTGATTTCTCCTGCTGCTCCTGATTTCTCCTGCCTTTCCTGATTTCTCCTGCCTCTCCTGATTTCTCCTGCTTCTCCTGCTTCTCCTGATTTCACCTGCTTCTCCTGTTTCTCCTGATTTCTCCTGATTTCTCCTGCTTTCTCCTGTTTCTCCTGATTTCTCCTGTTTCTCCTGATTTTTTCTGTTTCTCCTGATTTCTTCTGTTTCTCCTGATTTCTCCTGATTTTTTTTGTTTCTCCTGATTTCTTCTGTTTCTCCTGTTTCTCCCGATTTCTCCTGTTTCTCCCGATTTCTCCTGTTTCTCCCGATTTCTCCTGTTTCTCCCGATTTCTCCTGATTTCTCCTGCTTCTCCTGTTTCTCCTGATTTCTCCTGTTTCTCCTGATTTCTCCTGTTTCTTCTGTTTCTCCTGTTTCTCCTGATTTATCCTGCTTCTCCTGTTTCTCCTGATTTTTTCTGTTTCTCCTGATTTCTTCTGTTTCTCCTGTTTCTCCCGATTTCTCCTGTTTCTCCTGATTTCTTCTGTTTCTCCTGTTTCTCCTGATTTCTCCTGTTTCTCTTGATTTATCCTGCTTCTCCTGTTTCTCCTGATTCTCCTGTTTCTCATGATTTCTCCTGTTTCTCCTGTTTCTCCTGATTTCTTCTGTTTCTCCTGTTTATCCTGATTTCTCGTTTCTCCTGTTTCTCCTGATTTCTTCTGTTTCTCCTTATTTCTTCTTTTTCTCCTGATTTCTCTTGTTTCTTCTGTTTCTCCTGATTTCTTCTGTTTCTCCTGATTTCTCCTGTTTCTTCTGTTTCTCCTGATTTCTTCTGTTTCTCCTGATTTCTCTTGTTTCTTCTGTTTCTCCTGGTTTCTCCTGATTTCTCCTGTTTCTCTTGTTTCTCTTGTTTCTTCTGTTTCTCCTGATTTCTCCTGTTTCTCCTGATTTCTCCTGTTTCTCCTGATTTCTCCTGATTTCTCCTGCTTCTCCTGATTTCTCCTGTTTCTCCTGATTTCTCATTTCTCCTGATTTCTCCTGTTTCTTCTGTTTCGCCTGTTTCTTCTGTTTCTCCTGTTTCTCCTGTTTCTCCTGATTTCTCCTGATTTCTCCTGTTTCTCCTGATTTCTCCTGATTTCTCCTGCTTCTCCTGTTTCTTCTGTTTCGCCTGATTTCTCCTGCCTCTCCTGATTTCTCCTGATTTCTCCTGTTTCTTCTGTTTCTCCTGATTTCTCCTGCTTCTCCTGTTTCTCCTGATTTCTCCTGTTTCTCCTGTTTCTTCTGTTTCTCCTGATTTCTCCTGCTTGTCCTGTTTCTCCTGATTTCTCCTGTTTCTCCTGATTTCTCCTTCTCCCGTTTCTCCTGATTTCTCCTGTTTCTCCTGCTTCTCCTGCTTCTCCTGTTTCTCCTGATTTCTCCTGCTTCTCCTGTTTCTCCTGATTTCTCCTGTTTCTACTGTTTCTTCCGATTTCTCCTATTTCTCCAGTTTCTCCTGATTTCTCCTGATTTCTCCTGTTTCTCCTGCTTTCTCCTGTTTCTCCTGATTTCTCCTGTTTCTCCTGTTTCTTCTGTTTCTCCTGATTTCTCCTGCTTCTCCTGTTTCTCCTGATTTCTCCTGCTTCTCCTGTTTCTCCTGATTTCTCCTGTTTCGCCTGATTTCTCCTGCCTCTCCTGATTTCTCCTGTTTCTCCTGATTTCTCCTGTTTCTTCTGTTTCTCCTGATTTCTCCTGCTTCTCCTGTTTCTCCTGGTTTTTCCTGTTTCTCCTGATTTCTCCTGTTTCTTCTGTTTCTCCTGATTTCTCCTGTTCCCTTTCGGGGAACTCGAGCTGCGTCGAAACGCTGTGAGAACAACCTCTGCGTTAATGCGTCGTGAAGCGCCTGTAGAACCATTCCATCGGAAAAAAGATCGATCGTCGGCGTGATGACGTCATCGACCGGAAGCTATAAAACGTCCGTGAAAACAAACAGGAACTAGCTTCTGAGCCTTCAGCAAGCGATCTGTGTGAACCTGTCTGTCTATTTGGTGTTTTTGTCTGTCTATATCAGAGATTTTCCACCCTTTTGTTAAATATTGCAGTATATATTAACAAACAAAGAGAAAATAAAATAGATAGAGTAAATATGGCGAGTGAAAGCAGTTTTAAGAAGTGTGTTCATCCCTGCCCACGCTACATCACGGGTGGGGATACACACTCTCTTTGTGTAGCCTGCTTGGGAGCGCAGCATGCCCAGGCAGCCCTCGAGGGGGCTGCTTGCGAGCACTGTGAGCGTATGCCACTGAGAACGCTGCGCTCCCGCCGGGCACTCTTCGAGGAGGGTGCCTCGGCTCGTGTTCCCCGCGGCTCTGGTCCCGCTGCCGCCGAGGCGGAGCGAAGGCTGCAGTCGTGGGGATCACAATTGGATGTTGCAGAGGGGTTAGAGACGGGCGCTGCCTTATCTCTGCCCTCACCTGCTCCATTCAGCGGCTCTTCTCGGGGCATGGAAGCACGCATGGCGGTTTCTTCCCCCCCGAGAGAGTCGCCGGTACTTCATCTGTCCAGCTCTGAGGAGGTGGACGTTGAAAGTATCGATACTGAAGACTCGCCACTTCAGTCCCCTGCTAGTGAGGAGCTAGTTGAGGTTTTGACACGAGCAGTGGCCAGATTAAACATCGACTGGCCCACTGAAAGATCTGAGGCAGGAAGAAAACGTCATAGCAAGCTAGACGAACGCTTCCTGCCATCTCGCGCTTCAGAACCTCAGCGACGGGGCCTGCCGTTCTTCCACGATTTGCACACCGAGGTGGCAAGATCGTGGAAGAGACCGGCATCATATCGTGTCTTCAGCCCGCAGACTTCGGTCTACAGCAACATTTGCGGGCTGAGACAGTATGGTTATGGGGCGATGCCAAAGGTCGAAGAGACGCTTGCGAGCCATCTCTCGCCTTCCTCGGCATCGTCCCTTAAGGCCCCGACTTTACCCACCAGACCTTTAAAAACAACGTCGGCGTTGGTGGGTAAAGCGTACTCGGCGGCGGGTCAAGCGGCTGCATGCCTGCACACGATGGCTATCATGCAGGCATACCAGGCTGACCTGCTAAGGGATCTGGACAGTAGTGATGCTGTGGGGGGAGATATTATCACTGAATTAAGATCTTCAGCTGATTTAGCTCTCCGGGCCACCAAGGAGACGGCCAGATGTGTGGGCCGCTCCATGGCAGCATTGGTGGCTACGGAGAGGCATTTATGGTTAAACCCCACAGACATCAAGGAGAGGGAGAAAGCCTTTCTGCTTGATGCGCCGCTTTCTCCTGGAGGCCTCTTCGGTGACGCAGTTCACACTGTCACAGAGAGGTTCCAGGAGTCGAAAAAGCAAGCTGCGGCGCTCAAGCAGTTCCTCCCTCTCCGGGTCCAGGTCCCTGGGGCTGCTGCTGATACCACCAAGCAGCCCAGGCCGAGTACGAGCTCCTCACACAGGGCTCAACAGAAGCAGAGCGTCGCTGCCCGAGCTCCCCCTCAGCGTGGGGACGAGGGGCGGCGCTCTCAGACGAGGCCTTCGAGGGGCAGGGCTGATCTGCGGACAGTCCTGATCGCCAAGAAGGCCTCGTCGAAGCGTTCCTGACGCCAGAAGCGTCAGGACGCTGAGGGTGGTTCCCCCCGTAGGGAAACGGTGTTTACCCCTGCTAACGGTACCCGTTTCCCTACGGCACCCTCGGGGGGCCGCGCTGCCAACCCCGCCGCAATGCCGGGGCGCAGTCGGTCTCCGCGGGCCACCCGAGGGTGGTCCGCACCCCCTCCGGGGGGTCCCCGAGCAGTCAAGTCAGTTGTTCCCTGCCGGTCCGCCGCTTCAGGGCACTGCGCTTGTTGCTCAAAATACACCAGAGGCCAGCCTCGAGAGGCTGGTTCCCTTAGTAGATTTTCTAGACGAGTGGAAACGTCTAGCAAATATATCTCGTTGGGTCCTGCAGATAGTAGAAAAGGGGTACGCCATTCAATTCAGAAGTCGGCCACCTCCTTTCTGCGGTGTCCTACCTACAGAGGTGGGCCCGGAGCAGGCTCTGGTAATGGCACAGGAAGTAGAGACACTCCTGCAAAAAGGGGCTATAGAGAGGGTTCCCCCTCCCAGCAGGGAGTCAGGCTTTTACAGCCGTTACTTCATCGTGCCGAAGAAGGATGGGGGCTTACGCCCGATATTAGATCTGCGGCTATTGAATCGCTCGGTGGCCAAGCTCAAATTCAAGATGCTTACACTCAGACAGATTGTAGCGCAGGTCAAATCGGAGGATTGGTTTGTCACCATAGACCTCAAAGATGCGTATTTTCATGTCTCCATCCTTCCACATCACAGGAAGTTCCTGAGGTTTGCCTTCGGGGGAGAGGCATACCAATATCGTGTACTTCCCTTCGGTCTAGCACTGTCACCCCGCACGTTCACCAAGTGTGTGGATGCAGCTCTGGCGCCGCTGCGTCTACAGGGCATCCGCATTCTGAACTATATCGACGACTGGCTGATTCTAGCGAATACAGAGCAGATGGCGGTTCAGCATCGAGATGCTGTTCTTGCCCATATGTCGAAGCTGGGGTTGAGGCTGAACGCCAAGAAGAGTGTGCTTTCTCCGGCTCAGAGAACCACTTTTCTAGGTGTGAACTGGGACTCGGTAATTATGCGGGCGCAATTATCGCCAACACGCATAGCATCGATCCTGGCAGCCGCCAAAGAACAGAAGCTAGGCCGAGCCGTCACTGTGAAACAGTTCCAGAAACTGTTAGGTCTCATGGCAGCAGCGTCCAACGTGATACCTCTTGGCCTACTGTACATGAGGCCACTGCAGTGGTGGCTCAAAACGAAAGGGTTCTCCCCGAGGGGAAATCCGCTCCGCACGATCACAGTCACGCGGCGATGCCTACGTGCTCTGGTCATGTGGAAAAACCCGGGGTTTTTATCTCAGGGTCCCGTGTTGGGGGCTCATGTTCGTCGCGTAACGCTAACGACAGATGCCTCTCTCACGGGCTGGGGGGCGACCATGAGTGGTCGCTCGTCCCAGGGTCTATGGCAGGAACATCAGCGGCACTGGCACATAAATCGGCTAGAGATGCTCGCAGTGTTTCTTGCATTGAAACAGTTCCTGCCCGACCTCAGGGGCCACCACGTACTAGTCAGAACAGACAACACGTCCGTGGTTGCCTATATAAATCACCAGGGGGGTCTGAGGTCTCGTCCGTTGGACAAATTGGCACATCGGATCCTCCTGTGGGCCCAAGGGAAATTGCTGTCAATCAGGGCAGTATATATCCCGGGGGCCCTGAATCAGGAAGCAGACAGCCTGTCGAGACAGGGGCCGAGGCCCGGGGAATGGAGACTCCACCCAGAGGTGGTGGAGCTCCTTTGGAAGGTTTATGGGAAAGCAGAGATAGACCTGTTTGCTTCGGCGGAGAATTCTCACTGCCCGCAGTGGTTTTCTCTGACCCATCCGGCCCCGCTGGGGCTGGATGCCATGGTACAGGAGTGGCCGAGGCTGCCTCTGTACGCCTTCCCCCCGATTGTCTTGCTTCCAGGAGTTCTGGAGAGGGTACGCCGGGACGGGGCCCAGGTACTTCTAGTGGCTCCGAACTGGCCGACCCGAGTATGGTTTTCGGACCTGATATCTCTCCTGGAAGGCTCTCCGATGGAGATTCCGACCAGGAGGGATCTACTCTCTCAGGCGGGCGGGAGATTCCTGCACCCACGCCCGGAGATGTGGAAACTGTGGGCCTGGCCTCTGAGGGGGCTAGGCTCATAGAGGAAGGTCTCTCGGCCGAGGTCGTAGAGACCATCCTACACTCCAGAGCTCCGTCCACAAGGAAGCTGTACGCTTTGAAATGGAGACTTTTCTCAGCATGGTGCAGAGAACGCCAGTGGGACCCAGTTAACTGCCCGGTTGGTACAGTGCTGGAGTTCCTGCAGGCAAGGTTCTCGGCAGGGTTGACCCCCTCCACACTAAAGGTGTACGTGGCGGCCTTGGGTGCCTTCCACGTCCCTTTCAGTGGAGTGTCTTTGGGAAGACACCCTCTAATTACACGCTTCCTTCGTGGCACATTAAGGTTGAGGCCAGTTATGCACTCGAGGGTCCCAGCATGGGACTTGGCCGTTGTCTTGAGGGGCTTGTCCGGACCACCGTTCGAACCTCTGGAGGAGGTTTCGGATAAGTTCCTCACCTTAAAAACCATTTTCCTCTTGGCCATTTCGTCTCTTAAAAGAATAGGAGATATTCAGTCCCTGTCAGTAGGGCCCTCATGTTTAGAGTTTGCGCCAGGGATGGTGAAAGCATTTCTGCATCCCAGGCCGGGTTATGTCCCCAAGGTTCCTACGAGCCCACGGGGCCCCATCACTCTACAAGCCTTCTGTCCTCCTCCGTTTATGACGTCAGACCAGGAAAGGTTAAATCTGCTGTGTCCTGTGAGGGCACTGGATACTTATGTCCACAGAGCTGCCCTGTGGAGGAAATCTGAACAATTGTTTGTCTGTTTTGGACCCCCTAAGAAGGGGGCCCCAGTATCCAAGCAGAGGATGAGCAAGTGGGTGGCCGAGGCCATCTCACTTGCTTATGAAGCTACCGGGCAGCCATCTCCACTGGCTGTCCGGGCGCACTCAACCAGGGGTATGGCTGCTTCTAAAGCACTCTTGTCGGGGGCTTCCCTCCATGATATCTGCAACGCGGCCGGATGGTCGTCTCCTTCTACCTTCGTCAGGTTCTACGAACTAGACCTGGCATCTACAGTAGGGGCACAGGTTCTCTCGTAACCGTGTGCGCTTCGGCTTCACACATACGAGACACTTGGTCCTATGGCGATGTGGGTATAAGCGTTCTCACAGCGTTTCGACGCAGCTCGAGTTCCCCGAAAGGGAACGTCTCAGGTTACGTATGTAACCCTAGTTCCCTGAGGGAACGAGACGCTGCGTCGCTCTGCCATACTCCCGGCGTGTCCGTGATCACTTACTTCAGGCTTTATCAGAAGTTAGTTCCTGTTTGTTTTCACGGACGTTTTATAGCTTCCGGTCGATGACGTCATCACGCCGCCGATCGATCTTTTTTCCGATGGAATGGTTCTACAGGCGCTTCACGACGCATTAACGCAGAGGCGTTCTCACAGCGTTTCGACGCAGCGTCTCGTTCCCTCAGGGAACTAGGGTTACATACGTAACCTGAGACGTTTCTCCTGATTTCTCCTGTTTCTTCTGTTTCTTCCGATTTCTCCTATTTCTCCAGTTTCTCCTGATTTCTCCTGTTTCTCCTAATTTATCCTGATTTATCCTGCTTCTCCAGTTTCTCTTGATTTCTCCTGATTTCTCCGATTTTCTCCTGTTTCTCCTGATTTCTCCTGTTTCTCCTGTTTCTCCTGATTTTTCCTGTTTCTTCTGTTTCTCTTGTTTCTTCTGTTTCTCCTGATTTCTCCTATTTCTCCAGTTTCTCTTGATTTCTCAGATTTTCTCCTGTTTCTCCTGATTTCTCCTGTTTCTCCTGTTTCTCCTGTTTCTCCTGCTTCTCCTGTTTCTCCTGATTTCTCCTGTTTCTTCTGTTTCTCCTGATTTCTCCTGTTTCTTCTGTTTCTCCTGATTTCTCCTGTTTCTTCTGTTTCTCCTGCTTTCTCCTGTTTCTCCTGATTTCTCCTGTTTCTTCTGTTTATTCCGATTTCTCCTATTTCTCCAGTTTCTCTTGATTTCTCTTGATTTCTCCTGATTTCTCAGATTTTCTCCTGTTTCTCCTGATTTCTCCTGTTTCTCCTGCTTCTCCTGTTTCTCCTGATTTCTCCTGTTTCTTCTGTTTCTCTTGTTTCTTCTGTTTCTCCTGATTTCTCCTGTTTCTTCTGTTTCGCCTGATTTCTCCTGCCTCTCCTGATTTCTCCTGTTTCTCCTGATTTCTCCTGTTTCTCCTGTTTCTTCTGTTTCTCCTGATTTCTCCTGCTTCTCCTGTTTCTCCTGATTTCTCCTGTTTCTCCTGTTTCTCCTGTTTCTCCTGATTTCTCCTGTTTCTCCTGATTTCTCCTTCTCCCGTTTCTCCTGATTTCTCCTGTTTCTCCTGCTTCTCCTGCTTCTCCTGTTTCTCCTGATTTCTCCTGCTTCTCCTGTTTCTCCTGATTTCTCCTGTTTCTTCTGTTTCTTCCGATTTCTCCTATTTCTCCAGTTTCTCCTGATTTCTCCTGATTTCTCCTGTTTCTCCTGCTTTCTCCTGTTTCTCCTGATTTCTCCTGCTTCTCCTGTTTCTCCTGATTTCTCCTGTTTCTCCTGATTTCTCCTGTTTTTTCTGTTTCTTCCGATTTCTCCTATTTCTCCAGTTTCTCCTGATTTCTCCTGTTTCTCCTGCTTTCTCCTGTTTCTCCTGATTTATCCTGATTTATCCTGCTTCTCCAGTTTCTCTTGATTTCTCCTGATTTCTCCGATTTTCTCCTGTTTCTCCTGATTTCTCCTGTTTCTCCTGTTTCTCCTGATTTTTCCTGTTTCTTCTGTTTCTCTTGTTTCTTCTGTTTCTCCTGATTTCTCCTATTTCTCCAGTTTCTCTTGATTTCTCCTGATTTCTCCGATTTTCTCCTGTTTCTCCTGATTTCTTCTGTTTCTCCTTATTTCTCCTGTTTCTTCTGTTTCTCCTGATTTCTCCTGTTTCTTCTGTTTCTCCTGATTTATCTTGTTTCTTCTGATTTCTCCTGATTTCTCCTGCTTTCTCCTGTTTCTCCTGATTTCTCCTGTTTCTTCTGTTTATTCCGATTTCTCCTATTTCTCCAGTTTCTCTTGATTTCTCTTGATTTCTCCTGATTTCTCAGATTTTCTCCTGTTTCTCCTGATTTCTCCTGTTTCTCCAGCTTCTCCTGTTTCTCCTGATTTCTCCTGTTTCTTCTGTTTCTCCTGATTTCTTCTGTTTCTCCTGATTTCTCCTGCTTCTCCTGTTTCTCCTGATTTCTCCTGTTTCTTCTGTTTCTCCTGATTTCTCCTGTTTCTTCTGTTTCTCCTGATTTCTCCTGCTTCTTCTGTTTTCTCCTGTTTCTCTTGTTTCTTCTGTTTCTCCTGATTTCTCCTGCTTTCTCCTGCTTTCTCCTGATTTTTTCTGTTTTTCCCGATTTCTCCTGTTTCTCCTGATTTCTTCTGTTTCTCCTGATTTCTTCTTTTTCTCCTGATTTCTCTTGTTTCTTCTGTTTCTCCTGATTTCTCCTGTTTCTTCTTTTTCTCCTGATTTCTTCTTTTTCTCCTGATTTTTACCCATTTCTTCTGTTTCTCCTGTTTCTCCTGATTTCTCTTGTTTCTTCTTTTTCTCCTGATTTCTCCTGTTTCTTCTGTTTCTCCTGATTTCTTCTTTTTCTCCTGATTTTTACCTGTTTCTTCTGTTTTCCTGTTTCTCCTGATTTCTCTTGTTTCTCCTGTTTCTTCTGTTTCTCCTGATTTCTCCTGTTTCTGTTTCTCCTGATTTCTCTTGTTTCTCCTGATTTCTTTTGTTTCTCCTGATTTCTTCTGTTTCTCCTGATTTCTCTTGTTTCTCCTATTTCTCCTGATTTCAGAATGATGAGATTGAGCATTCGGCTTTCACCTTTGACATCTTCTACGCTCTGACCCAGAAGATCTGCCCTCGCACGGACATCGAGGAACTCTTCAAGAAGATGTAGGTCCACTAATGGTCAGCTAGCGGTCAGGAGGATGGGTTAGGGCAGAACTAACACACATTAACCCCTGTTGGACTAACACAGGAGTCCTTCTGATGCTTTGACATGTCTAACTCTCTCTCTTTCTCTCTCTCTAATGGTTTTCTGTGTGTTGTTGTAACCAAACCAAATCTCTTCTGCTCAATTTCTTTGCAGCAACGGAGACAAAAGCGATTATTTAACCGTAGAGCAGTTAGTCAGCTTTCTGAATGAAGTAAGCTCTTTATCATTTATTAACTGTGTGTGTGTGTGCGTGTGCGTGTGCGTGCGTGTTTGTGTGTGTGTGCGTGCATGTCTGTCTGTGGTGATGGTGCTGTTCCGGTGTCCGTGTGTGTCTCACGCTTTACACGGGTCGAGTGTGTGTGGTGTGTGTGTGTGTTCTGTGTGTTGTGTCTCTTCATGTGATCACAACTCTTTCACAACTTTCAGTCAGAAATGAAGTCGACTCATCTGTTCTCCGTCCGTCTGCTTTATACGAGTTATTTGCAGTGAACACACACTCTGTGTTTTATGTGGATTGGAGAATCGTGCCCTCATAAGGGTAAAATATGCATGTGCGGATGGGCTGATTTCTGACACACACATGGCTGTTATTCTCTGAGGACGAACTCTTCCTCGTTGATGATGAAGTATGTTTTCCTGCAGAACCAGCGGGACCCTCGGCTCAACGAGATCCTCTTCCCGTTTTATGAAGCCAAGCGAGTCACGCAGATCATCGAGAAGTACGAGAGAGATGCAGACTTAAAGAAGAAAGGTAAAGGAGACGAGTGTTTAATGAAGACTGAAGCGCTGCTGCTCTCTAGTGGCCGCTCAGCCTCAGCACACGCTAGAGCTCACCAAAGCTGCCAACACTGCAAAACAGGCTCTTCTTAGTCATTTTTGTCTTGTTTCTGGTCTTAATATCTAACAATTCTTAAATCAAGATGCATTTACTAGATAATTAAAACAACATAATATATTTTTCCTTGTTTTCTTAAAAATAAAATCTAAATGAAGTGAGTTTTTGCTTAAAACAGCCTAAATGATCTGCTGATAGCGTGAGAATAATAATCTTCTTTCTGACTGAAATCTTGTTTCTTGTTTCCGTCCCAAACAGAAATAAGATTATTTTTCTCACCCCATTGGCAGATCATTTTGCCTGCTTTAAACAAAAAAATCACTTCATTTTGATATTTTTCCCCAGAAAAAAAGAACAAATATCGTATGTGATTTTACTTATTTAGTAAATGCATCTTGATAGATATTTGAACTAGAAAAAAGAAAAAAATACTAAATAAGAAGAGCATTTTTGCAGTGAATATATAAGATATGTGAATCTGGATCATAAAAAGAAGTCATAAGGGTAATTTTTTAGATTTATAGATCATCTGAAAGCTGAATAATAACCCTTCCATTGATGATGGTTTGTCAGGACAATATTTGAAGATCTGAGGGTGATCTGACTGTTGTCAAAATGAAGTCCTCAGCAATGCATCACTACTAATAAACATTTCTGATATGAACATTCACAGAATATCTTAATGGAACATGATCTTAATATCCTAATGATTAGTGTAAGGATAATGTTGACCGTTATAATGTATAGCTGTCTTGGCTCAGATAAAGCTGTGAGATCAGGACTGATGTTGAGCTGATGTAGACGCCGATCGGGGAATGTTTCAGTTGAACGTTCCTCTGATGTTGTTTAAATGTTGCTTCATGTGTCAGATGATCAGAGAATATTCTAAAGTAACGCTCACACAGTGTTTGAAGAACGATACAATGATACGCTCAACTGAAACATTCCACGGTCGATGTGTGTGTGTGTGTGTGTGTGTGTGTGTGAGTGTGAGTGTGTGTGTTCAGATTGTCTCTCGGGAAAAAGATTCATCAGTTTTATTTTTGTGTTTCCACTGTGTGAATAACTGTAAAGCGGTTTGGAGTGAGATGTTATGCTGTTTGTCGTTATTATAGCACACACTGACACTCAAAAGCTTTGAATAATTAAGATGTATAAATACTGATCGTAACTCCAGTAAAGCAGCGAAATATTCCATATAAATTCCATAATAATCATCAGTTCTCCATGTGAATATATAGTAACATGTGATTTATTCCTGATATCCTCATTACTCCAGTCTTCAGTGTCCCATGAGCCTTCTCTATTCATCCCCAGTGTAGGAAGCTGATGTTATGGATCATGTTCAGCTGATGTTATGGATCATGTTCAGCTGCTGTTATGGATCATGTTCTGCTGCTGTTATGGATCATGTTCTGCTGCTGTTTTCCAGCGTATAAAGCTGCTGATCATGTTTTGCTGATTTCCAGGCCGCATGTCTTCAGATGGCTTCTGCCGATACCTGATGTCGGATGAGAATGCTCCGATGTTTCTGGACCGCCTGGATCTGTGTCAGGAGATGGACCAGCCGCTGGCTCATTACTTCATCAGCTCCTCACACAACACTTACCTGACCGGCCGGCAGTTCGGCGGAAAGTCCTCGGTGGAGATGTACCGGCAGGTGCTACTGTCGGGCTGCAGGTGTGTGTGTGTGTGTGTGTGTGTGTGTGTGTGTGATCGATAGGTTTAGGGGTAGGGGCAGTGTGTGTGTGTGTGTGTGTGTGTGTGTGTGTGTGTGTGTGTGTGTGTGTGTGTGTGATGGGTAGGTTTAGGGGCAGAGTGTGTTCGTATGTGTGTATGTGTGTGTGTGTGATGGGTAGATTTAGGGGCAGAGTGTGTTCGTGTGTGTGTGTGTGTGTGTTTGTGTGTGTGTGTGTTTGTGTGTGTGTGTGTGTGTGTGTGTGTGTGTGTGTGTGTGTGTGTGTGTGAGTGTGTGTGTGTGTGATGGGTAGGTTTAAGGGCAGAGTGTGTTCGTATGTGTGTGTGTGTGTGTGTATGTGTGTGTGTGTGATGGGTAGGTTTAGGGGCAGAGTGTGTTCGTGTGTGTGTGTGTTTGTGTGTGTGTTTGTGTGTGTGTGTGTGTGTGTGTGTGTGTGTGTGTGTGTGTGTGTGTGTGTGTGTGTGTGTGTGTGTGTGTGTGTGTGTGTGTGTGTGTGTGTGTGTGTGTGTGTGAGTGTGTGTGTGTGTGTGTGTGTGTGATGGTTAGGTTTAAGGGCAGAGTGTGTTCGTATGTGTGTGTGTGTGTGTGTGTGTGTGTGTATGTGTGTGTGTGTGATGGGTAGGTTTAGGGGCAGAGTGTGTTCGTGTGTGTGTGTGTGTGTGTGTGTGTGTGTGTGTGTGTGTGTGTGTGTGTGTGTGTGTGTGTGTGTGTGTGTGTGTGTTTGTGTGTGTGTGTGTGTGTGTGTGTGATATGTAGGATTAGGGGCAGTGTAGGGGGATAGAATGTACAGTTTGTACAGTGTAAAATCCATTACAACTATGGAAAGTCCCCACAATTCACAAAAACGTGTGTGTGTGTGTGTGTGTGTGTGTGTGTGTGTGTGTGTGTGTGTGTGTGTGTGTGTGTGTGTGTGTGTGTGATCTAGGTGCGTGGAGCTGGACTGCTGGGATGGTAAAGGCGAGGATCAGGAGCCCATCATCACTCATGGGAAGGCCATGTGCACCGACATCCTGTTCAAGGTCAGCGTTCAGTCAGCCCATCATGATGGAGAGTTTTATGCTTTTAAAGTAAAAGAGACTGATACACTACACACTGACTGATGCGACAACGTTTTAAATAAAATCAGGCCAAACGAAGTTCACTCCGGCTGTTAAACTCCCATTGGTCCGTAGTGATGATGTAACAGGTGGGCGTGGCTCTGAGGCTCTGCCTTCTTTAAGGTGTGGGTTAAGTTATTCTGTTGAGACGCGAGTAAAAGATTTAAAAGATTTATTCCCAAATGCCGATTCATCCCATAACAAATTAATATATCCTATAAATTGACTAAAGCTATGGCTATTTGGCCGAAACCTTTAGTTTGCATGTAATTTTCTTTAGTTGTCTGATGTTTTTTTTCATTCTTCAGAATCATGATCTCAGTGATTCTCAGTTTATCATGAATCGTGATCTCAGTGATCCTCAGTTTATCCTGAATCGTGATCTCAGTGATCCTCAGTTTATCCTGAATCGTGATCTCAGTGATCCTCAGTTTATCCTGAATCGTGATCTCAGTGATTCTCAGTTTATCCTGAATCGTGATCTCAGTGATTCTCAGTTTATCCTGAATCGTGATCTCTGTGATTCTCAGTTTATCCTGAATCGTGATCTCTGTGATTCTCAGTTTATCCCGAATCGTGATCTCTGTGATTCTCAGTTTATCCTGAATCGTGATCTCAGTGATTCTCAGTTTATCCTGAATCGTGATCTCAGTGATTCTCAGTTTATCCTGAATCGTGATCTCAGTGATTCTCAGTTTATCATGAATCGTGATCTCAGTGATCCTCAGTTTATCCTGAATCGTGATCTCAGTGATCCTCAGTTTATCCTGAATCGTGATCTCAGTGATCCTCAGTTTATCATGAATCGTGATCTCAGTGATTCTCAGTTTATCCTGAATCGTGATCTCAGTGATTCTCAGTTTATCCTGAATCGTGATCTCAGTGATTCTCAGTTTATCCTGAATCGTGATCTCAGTGATTCTCAGTTTATCCTGAATCGTGATCTCAGTGATTCTCAGTTTATCCTGAATCGTGATCTCAGTGATTCTCAGTTTATCCTGTATCGTGATCTCAATGATTCTCAGTTTATCCTGAATCGTGATCTCAGTGATCCTCAGTTTATCCTGAATCGTGATCTCAGTGATCCTCAGTTTATCATGAATCGTGATCTCTGTGATTCTCATTTTATCCTGAATCGTGATCTCAGTGATTCTCAGTTTATCCTGAATCGTGATCTCTGTGATTCTCAGTTTATCCCGAATCGTGATCTCAGTGATTCTCAGTTTATCCTGAATCGTGATCTCAGTGATTCTCAGTTTATCCTGAATCGTGATCTCAGTGATCCTCAGTTTATCCTGAATCGTGATCTCTGTGATTCTCAGTTTATCCTGAATCGTGATCTCAGTGATCCTCAGTTTATCCTGAATCGTGATCTCAGTGATCCTCAGTTTATCCTGAATCGTGATCTCTGTGATTCTCAGTTTATCCTGAATCGTGATCTCAGTGATTCTCAGTTTATCCTGAATCGTGATCTCAGTGATTCTCAGTTTATCCTGAATCGTGATCTCAGTGATTCTCAGTTTATCCTGAATCATGATCTCAGTGATTCTCAGTTTATCCTGAATCGTGATCTCAGTGATTCTCAGTTTATCCTGAATCGTGATCTCAGTGATTCTCAGTTTATCCTGAATCGTGATCTCTGTGATTCTCAGTTTATCCTGAATCGTGATCTCTGTGATTCTCAGTTTATCCTGAATCGTGATCTCTGTGATTCTCAGTTTATCCTGAATCGTGATCTCTGTGATTCTCAGTTTATCCTGAATCGCGATCTCTGTGATTCTCAGTTTATCCTGAATCGTGATCTCAGTGATTCTCAGTTTATCCTGAATCGTGATCTCAGTGATTCTCAGTTTATTCTGAATCGTGATCTCTGTGATTCTCAGTTTATCCCGAATCGTGATCTCTGTGATTCTCAGTTTATCCTGAATCGTGATCTCCGTGATCCTCAGTTTATCCCGAATCGTGATCTCTGTGATTCTCAGTTTATCCCGAATCGTGATCTCTGTGCTTCTCAGTTTATCCCGAATCATGATCTCTGTGCTTCTCAGTTTATCCTGAATCGTGATCTCAGTGATTCTCAGTTTATCCTGAATCGTGATCTCTGTGATTCTCAGTTTATCCTGAATCGTGATCTCAGTGATTCTCAGTTTATCCTGAATTGTGATCTCAGTGATTCTCAGTTTATCCTGAATCGTGATCTCAGTGATCCTCAGTTTATCCTGAATCGTGATCTCAGTGATTCTCAGTTTATCCCGAATCGTGATCTCTGTGATTCTCGGTTTATCCTGAATCGTGATCTCAGTGATTCTCAGTTTATCCTTAATCGTGATCTCTGTGATTCTCAGTTAATCCTGAATCGTGATCTCTGTGATTCTCAGTTAATCCTGAATCGTGATCTCTGTGATTTTCAGTTTATCCCGAATCGTGATCTCAGTGATTCTCAGTTTATCCCGAATCGTGATCTCTGTGAATCTCAGTTTATCCTGAATCGTGATTTCAGTGATTCTCAGTTTATCCTGAATCGTGATCCTCAGTTTATCCTGAATCGTGATCCTCAGTTTATCCTGAATCGTCATCTCTGTGATTCCCAGTTTATCCTGAATCGCGATCTCTGTGATTCTCAGTTTATCCTGAATCGTGATCTCAGTGATTCTCAGTTTATCCTGAATCGCGATCTCTGTGATTCTCAGTTTATCCTGAATCGTGATCTCTGTGATTCTCAGTTTATCCTGAATCGTGATCTCCGTGATTCTCAGTTTATCCTGAATCGTGATCTCAGTGATCCTCAGTTTATCCTGAATCGTGATCTCTGTGATTCTCAGTTTATCCTGAATCGTGATCTCAGTGATTCTCAGTTTATCCCGAATCGTGATCTCTGTGATTCTCAGTTTATCCCGAATCGTGATCTCTGTGATTCTCAGTTTATCCTGAATCGTGATCTCAGTGATCCTCAGTTTATCCCGAATCGTGATCTCAGTGATTCTCAGTTTATCCTGAATCGTGATCTCAGTGATTCTCAGTTTATCCTGAATCGTGATCTCAGTGATCCTCAGTTTATCCTGAATCGTGATCTCTGTGATTCTCAGTTTATCCTGAATCGTGATCTCTGTGATTCTCAGTTTATCCCGAATCGTGATCTCTGTGATTCTCAGTTTATCCTGAATCGTGATCTCTGTGATTCTCAGTTTATCCTGAATCGTGATCTCAGCGATTCTCAGTTTATCCTGAATCGTGATCTCTGTGATTCTCAGTTTATCCTGAATCGTGATCTCTGTGATTCTCAGTTTATCCTGAATCGTGATCTCTGTGATTCTCAGTTTATCCTGAATCGTGATCTCTGTGATTCTCAGTTTATCCTGAATCGTGATCTCCGTGATTTTCAATTTATCCTGAATCGTGATCTCCGTGATTCTCAGTTTATCCCGAATCGTGATCTCCGTGATTCTCAGTTTATCCCGAATCGTGATCTCTGTGCTTCTCAGTTTATCCTGAATCGTGATCTCAGTGATCCTCAGTTTATCCTGAATCGTGATCTCTGTGATTCTCAGTTTATCCTGAATCGTGATCTCTGTGATTCTCAGTTTATCCTGAATCGTGATCTCTGTGATTCTCAGTTTATCCTGAATCGTGATCTCTGTGATTCTCAGTTTATCCTGAATCGTGATCTCAGTGATTCTCAGTTTATCCTGAATCGTGATCTCAGTGATCCTCAGTTTATCCTGAATCGTGATCTCTGTGATTCTCAGTTTATCCTGAATCGTGATCTCTGTGATTCTCAGTTTATCCTGAATCGTGATCTCTGTGATTCTCAGTTTATCCTGAATCGTGATCTCTGTGATTCTCAGTTTATCCTGAATCGTGATCTCTGTGATTCTCAGTTTATCCTGAATCGTGATCTCTGTGATTTTCAGTTTATCCTGAATCGTGATCTCTGTGATTCTCAGTTTATCCTGAATCGTGATCTCTGTGATTCTCAGTTTATCCTGAATCGTGATCTCTGTGATTCTCAGTTTATCCTGAATCGTGATCTCTGTGATTCTCAGTTTATCCCGAATCGTGATCTCTGTGATTCTCAGTTTATCCTGAATCGTGATCTCTGTGATTTTCAGTTTATCCTGAATCGTGATCTCTGTGATTCTCAGTTTATCCTGAATCGTGATCTCTGTGATTCTCAGTTTATCCTGAATCGTGATCTCTGTGATTCTCAGTTTAATATTGTCTGTCCATTGTATAAAGTGCTGTATAAAGATCAGATGTTTTCTGAACGTCTGTTTTCTCATCGCTCTGGTTTTGTTGTATTTTGTTATTGAGAGGAAAGCGCAGCACATATTCACATATTCATCTAAACGTGGGCATCAGGATGTTCACTAACAGTTTAGCACTGCAAAAATCAGTATTTCTTTTTACTCAAGCAAAGAACGGGAAAGACCGTCGCTGTGAGCATATCGGGTCTTAATGTGCATATAAAGACCGAGTCCGAACTCAGTGTGATCATAATGTGATCTGAATCATCTGACATCCAAACACAGTTCCATTTCCCAGCTATCTTTATTTACTATATAAAACGCTTTTTGATTGTTAGATTGTTCCAGGATGAACAAGTAAATCATGATTGCAGAGAAATGTGTTTTTGTTCATTATAACGGGGACATGATCTGCGTTTGTGTTTGTGTGAGTCTGATGTGCGGTTTGTTTGTGTGACAGGACGTAATTCAAGCCATAAAGGAAACGGCGTTCGTGACGTCTGATTATCCTGTGATTCTGTCCTTTGAGAATCACTGCAGGTAAAGTGTGTCTTCATGATTGTGTGTGTGTGTGTGTGAGTCGTGCACCATCGCTCACAGCTGTGTGTGTGTGTGTGTGTGTGTGTTTGTGTGTGTTTGTGTGTGTGTGTGTGTGTGTGTGTGTGTGTGTGTGTGTGTGTGTGTGTGTGTGTGTGTGTGTGTGTGTGTGTGTGTGTGTGTGTGTGTGTGTGTGTGTTGCAGTAAACCGCAGCAGTATAAGATGGCCAGATACTGCGAGGAGATCTT
>NC_090186.1:45786483-45798983 GCF_024679245.1 Pseudorasbora parva | reverse complement strand
TGTCTTTATGGAGCGACGCTTTGTGCACTGGAGCGCAGTCATGCTGGGACAGGAAGGGGCCGTCCACAAACTGATCCCACAAAGTCAGGAGCATGAAATTGTCCAAAATGTCTTGGTGACGCATTAAGAGTTCCTTTCACTGGAACTAAGAGGCCAACCCCTGAAAAACAACCCCACCCCATAATCCCCCCCTAATCTCCTGGCGACGGCCAAACCCAGACTCGTCCATGGGATTGTCAGACTGAAGCGTGATTGGTCGCTCAGAGAACACGTCTCACTGCTCTAGAGTCCAGCGTCGGCCAATGGCGAGCAGGCGTTCTGGTGTAGAACTCTGAAGAGCTGCACTGTATTTACTGCGCCAACAGCATCAGAGAAGAGATTGATGAAGAAAGTCATTCTTAAAGTCACTAAAGTATTCTCATCTCTTCATCACGTTAAGGCTGAACCGCTAGAGTTATTATACCGATGGCTTTACTTCCTGTCTATGGAGGGGTCAGAGTTCATCAGGAATATCTTCATTAGTGTCTGGACATGAGGGATTAATGACAGGGTTTACACTTTTGGGTCAACTGCCCCTAGTGATGCAAATAAGAATAGTTTTACATGTTCCAAAGGCGCTAATAATAATTAAACAGTTTGTCATAAACACGTGTTTGATCACCGTTTGGATTTACCCTATTCACTTACTGTAGAAAGATCTGAGGTAAAGTACCAGTCGTTATTGTCATTATTAGCATTATCATTATTAGCATTATCATTATTAGCATTATCATTATTAGCATTATCATTATTAGCATTATGACTTTTAAAATTACACGTTATCCTCAAGAAGCCGTCCCAGAATCCCTCAGTCGTCACTCATTCGCATGAAAGCATTCAGCCTTATATCCCACGAGACTTACACGTGTAAGCCTGATCTTCTGTGTGTGTGTGTGTGTGTGTGTGTGTGTGTGTGTGTGTGTGTGTGTGTGTGTGTGTGTGTGTGTGTGTGTGTGTGTGTGTGTGTGAGATCGTCCTGTATGACACATGGATGGTTCACAGGGTGACGTGTGTTAATGCTCTTTTGTTTTACTCAGAGAGGAACATCCATCACAACATGTCATCGTTCAACGAGTCTGTGGGTCTGGGTTACCTGAAGACCAACGCCATCGAGTTCGTGAAGTATCCTTTGACACACGCGCACACACACACACACACACACACACACACACACACACACACACACACACACACACACACACACAAACACACACACATACACACACAATTACCCATCGACCCTTGAACACAGCAGCTGTCTCTCTCTCTCTCTCTCTCTCTGTGTGTGTGTGTGTGTTTACAATATACAAATAACATTAATGAATGAGGTCTTATTTAATTCTATAAACTATATCACTGATCTGCCAGCATTGTCTCTCTCTGATAAATTAAAATAAGCTGATAACATCACTGTTTACTCCAGAACGACTGTACAGCCAAATCTAATTCTGCTGCAGTATTGTCCTGTTTAACACTGAAGCTGCTCTGACACAATCGGCGCTGGAGAAGAGCGATAGAAATAAAGATGATTGTGTGTGTGTGTGTGTGTGTGTGTGTGTGTGTGTGTGTTTCCCTGCGGTCGTCCCGTCGGGCTAAAGGCACGTTTGAGCACTTTTAGAGAAGCTCGCTCTGCCGTGAGCTCCTCAGGGAAGCTTCTCCTGCTGTCCTGGTTAAATATGTCCGTGTTTGAGTTTGAGTTTCCTCAGCACAGACGCGCAGCTACAACAAGCGGCAGATGAGCCGCATCTACCCCAAAGGAGGCCGCGTGGACTCCAGCAATTACATGCCTCAGATCTTCTGGAACGCCGGCTGCCAGATGGTGTCTCTGAACTTCCAGACTCCAGGTACGGCTCCACTTACTGTACGGATTATGGAGAATATCAGACTTCTCCTGCCCTGAGACGTTCTGATGCAACTAAACTAATATTACGTTATATTTTAACCCATAACCCTAACCCTAATATTAAATATAATATCCAAGGAGATCAGCACCACATTAGATTCTCCATATCTGCTGAGAAAGACTCTCTGTGTCTTCTGTGTGTTCCTCTTCGATGGGATTCCAGGTGAAGGCAGTGTGTGTGATTGACAGCTGCTTAGTCTCTGCCCCCCACACACACACACACACGTTTGTTTTTGAGAAATGTGGGGAGTCTGGGGACATTCCATGAGCGTAATGGTTTTTATACTGTACAACCGTACTAACCCTACCCATCACACACACACACACACACACACACACACAGCCCCTAAACCTACCCATCACACACACACACACACACTGCCCCTAAACCTACCCATCACAGGAAACATTCTGCATTTTTACTTTCTCATAAAAACTCCTCCTGTGTGATTTATAAGCCTTTTGTAAAGTGGGGCCACGGGTAATGTCCTCATATTTCACCCTCTCCTGTAATACCTGTGTCATACCCATGGCATTATACACATTTGGGTCCTCATATGTCACAAAAAAAGCACACACACACACACTCACTCAACTCCAGGAGTGTTATAATAAAGCCGGTGTGTTTGTGGTTTATAAAGCGCTGATGTAGGAACACACTGAGGTGCAGCGGTGCGTTTTTGATCTGAGCTGATGTCACACACACTCTTACACACACACGTTTCTGAACAGATGCAGCTTCGTTCGCGCCGGTGGAACATACGTGACCCAAGCACGTGTTACTGAACACACACACACAACTACTGAAGAATCATCAGGCTCTTCACTAGCTCATACTAATCAAACCTCATGTGTGTGTGTGTGTGTGTGTGTGTGTGTGTGTGTCAATCACATACACCTGCTGAAAAATCACATCAATGGAGGAACTCAAGACCCTTCAGGGATGGGCTGCTCATGTCTAGACCCGGACTAATATGATCGTACTTCTGGTTCGCACAAATAAACGTATCAAAGTTATTTTGAACAGCACAGCGTTACCGAACTCGCCGCAGTTGTTGAAAGATAAATTATTTGTCTCTTTTTTAACAAATGTAACAAATAAGTAATTATCATTGGACTCTAATGCTTTCATAATGTGCATATAAGCAGAATCCTGCCTGAATGAGTTAAACTCGTCATGAAAGGGAAGTCACGCTGGGCTTTTATCCTCTATCCAGGGTTTTGACGTGTCGTCACACACTTATAGGAACGCCACCTGGAGGCAAAACAGGGCTTTTCTACATTGCCCACCAGTCATTTTTACTAGTTTGTAGTCAGTATTAATGCAGTAAGGCAGTGATATTAAAATACCAAAATCAATATACACCTTACGGATGTTTCATACTTTGCACAGGAAAGCAGATGAACACAGAATATCAGCGCACCACGAGGTTTCTCGTTAGGCGTTTTCCCATCGAAACCCATTATAAAGAAAACGAGTTGCGTTCATATTCTTGGCTCATCTACTCGGCTGTACATAGTATGGGTCATCAAAAACGTGTAAACTGAATTTGATCTTTTAATATCACTGTTATAGTGCATTAAGGCACTTTAAGAGTGGGTTGCACTAATGCAGATTCGTTAACCTGTCGTTTGTTCACCGTCTTCTGCTTGATCAGCTCTATAACGGGTTTAATGCGTAATTCATCTGAGTTTAAAATTAACTGGTGCAACAACTCGATTTAAAATAAAACCTATATCAACAAACCCTAGATCAGCGTTAAACTTCGCTTAATTTAAACCTTATTGCTGCAGTTCAGCGTAGTGTTTTTCTCCTGAAGCGTTGTAAAAATGTCCCACAGTTTTTAGTGATTGAAATACTGCAGCAGGTGCTGTATATGGATCACACGAGCCCAAAACGTGCATCTGGTTCACATATTTTAGTTGTAAGATGGAAATGTGACAGGCTTGTGCTGCAGCTCAATCAAGTTCTATGGCAGTTTTGCCCCCAAAGGCTTCGCGATAAACAAGAGCAGATGTGGGCGGGGCTTGATTGTGTGTGTAGGGATCTGATTGGATGGCTGTGGTTTGCTATTGGCTGATCTCATGTGAGTGACAGGTGGCCCCGCCCTCATCATCAGAGTAGAGATGAAGATATTCTGATTATTAACACAATAATGATCCAATATGAACATATAACACTTCCATTTTGATTTCATGGTGACTTTAATGATAATTCATTATTTACCAGATAAAACCATCAGGTCTCCAGCAGAACAGTGTTTTAACTCTTTCCCCGCCAGCGTTTTTAAAAAACATTGCCAGCCACCGCCAGGGTTTTTGACAATTTGAATATCTGAGCATCTTTAAAAAAACACAACAAAAAAAAACATTTTATTCTAGCTTCACGCGTTCCTTTTTTATCAACACTTGAATATGGGAAAGTTTCATAAAAAAACCTACATTTGAACCAAAAGCTGAGAAAATTCTGTGTGTGTTAAAGACTGACTCCAGATCAGATTCAGAGATGATCAGACACAGATGAGGAGATCGAGTCCATCTACACCTCGAATGCTTCAGTCCTGGGTCCACGTCTCATTCAGGAACATTAGATAGTTTTGATTCATATGCTGTTTAATGATGATGATCACATTATTTTCCATATGCATATGATTACATACGATCGCTTGTTTCTGCATCTTACTGGCATGTGTTTTGTTCAGGAGATTCAGGACTCGTTCTAGAAGATGTGTAATAGCGCCCCCTAGCGCCCAACAGTGAAAACACGGAAAATTCCGTGTTTGGCCTTGAAGCGTTTTCTCACAAATAACGTAAAATTCTGTGTTTGGCGGGGAAAGCGTTAATAAGAGCCGCAGTGTGTCCCTCTGTAATGCGTGTTTGTGCTGTGTTTCAGATCTGGGCATGCAGCTGAACCAGGGCAAGTTCGAGTATAATGGCGCATGCGGGTGAGTTTCCTGCTCAGATCATCAATTAAAGTGTCACATTGCATTAGCATTAGCTGCAGCCGGCGGCCTCCGCGCTCAACATTAGCACAAACGAGCGCTGGCTAAACATCGCCCTCGCACTGAGACTGTAGAAACCCAGCCTGAGGCGATGCTCGTTTGGGATTATGAGCCACGAGTGTCAGTATCACAGCCTTAATGCTTCTCATCAGCGTCCCGTTATTACCAGTGTGTGTGTGTGTGTGGGATTGTGTAATGGAAAGAGCTTGGATCATTAATCTTCTTTTGAGCAATTAATCACAAAAATAATTAATATCTGGCCTACAGGCGCAGCTCTGAGTGAGACAGTCACGTGTTTTTCTGCTGTAGGTTTCTGCTCAAACCAGACTTCATGCGCCGCGCCGACCGCATGTTCGACCCCTTCTCTGAGACGCCAGTAGATGGAGTGATAGCAGCGACCTGCAGCGTACAGGTGACACACACACACACACACACACACACACACACACACACACACACTGCCCCTAAACCTACCCATCACAGGAAACATTCTGCATTTTTACTTTCTCATAAAAACTCCTCCTGTGTGATTTATAAGCCTTTTGTAAAGTGGGGCCATGGGTAATGTCCTCATATTTCACCCTCTCCTGTAATACCTGTGTCATACCCATGGCATTATACACATTTGAGTCCTGATATTTCAAAAAAAAACATGCCCACACACACACACGCGTGACACCACCACAGAACAGAATTTCATCTCGTCCTTAATTTTAATCAAAACAACCATTATGGCAACAACAAAAATATAAACACATAATAATAAAAATAAATTATATTTTGAATGCACCTCAAACTCAAACACATAAATAAGTCAGAATTGAGATATAAACTGAAATGTGAGATATAAACTGAATTGAGAGATATAAACTGAATTGTGAGATATAAACTGAATTGACATATAAACTGAATTGTGAGATATAAACTGAATTGTGAGATATAAACTGAATTGTGAGATATAAACTGAATTGTGAGATATAAACTGAATTGTGAGATATAAACTGAATTGAGATATATAAACTGAATTGAGATATAAACTGAATTGTGATATATAAACTGAATTGCGAGATATAAACTGAATTGAGATATAAACTGAATTGTGATATATAAACTGAATTGCGAGATATAAACTGAATTGAGATTTAAACTGAATTGTGAGATATAAACTGAATTGAGATATAAACTGAATTGAGATATAAACTGAATTGTGAGATATAAACTGAATTGAGATATATAAACTGAATTGAGATATAAACTGAATTGTGATATTTAAACTGAATTGCAAAATATAAACTGAATTGAGATATAAACTGAATTGTGATATATAAACTGAATTGCGAGATATAAACTGAATTGAGATTTAAACTGAATTGTGAGATATAAACTGAATTGAGATATAAACTGAATTGAGATATAAACTGAATTGTGAGATATAAACTGAATTGAGATATAGACTGAATTGTGAGATATAAACTGAATTGAGATATAAACTGAATTGAGATATAAACTGAATTGAGAGATATAAACTGAATTGAGAGATATAAACTGAATTGTGATATAAACTGAATTGAGAGATTTAAACTGAATTGAGAGATATAAACTGAATTGTGAGATATAAACTGAATTGAGATATAAACTGAATTGAGATATAAACTGAATTGTGAGATATAAACTGAATTGAGATATAAACTGAATTGTGAGATATAAACTGAATTGAGATATAAACTGAATTGAGATATAAACTGAATTGAGAGATATAAACTGAATTGTGATATAAACTGAATTGAGAGATTTAAACTGAATTGAGATATAAACTGAATTGTGAGATATAAACTGAATTGAGATATAAACTGAATTGTGAGATATAAACTGAATTGAGATATAAACTGAATTGTGAGATATAAACTGAATTGAGATATAAACTGAATTGTGAGATATAAACTGAATTGAGATATAAACTGAATTGAGAGATTTAAACTGAATTAAGAGATATAAACTGAATTGTGAGATATAAACTGAATTGAGATATAAACTGAATTGTGAGATATAAACTGAATTGAGATATAAACTGAATTGAGAGATTTAAACTGAATTAAGAGATATAAACTGAATTGAGAGATATAAACTGAATTGAGATATAAACTGAATTGTGAGATATAAACTGAATTGAGATATAAACTGAATTGAGAGATATAAACTGAATTGAGATATAAACTGAATTGAGAGATTTAAACTGAATTAAGAGATATAAACTGAATTGAGAGATATAAACTGAATTGAGATATAAACTGAATTGTGAGATATAAACTGAATTGAGATATAAACTGAATTGTGAGATATAAACTGAATTGAGATATAAACTGAATTGAGAGATTTAAACTGAATTAAGAGATATAAACTGAATTGTGAGATATAAACTGAATTGTGAGATATAAACTGAATTGAGAGATATAAACTGAATTGAGATATAAACTGAATTGTGAGATATAAACTGAATTGAGATATAAACTGAATTGTGAGATATAAACTGAATTGAGATATAAACTGAATTGTGAGATATAAACTGAATTGAGATATAAACTGAATTGAGAGATTTAAACTGAATTAAGAGATATAAACTGAATTGTGAGATATAAACTGAATTGAGATATAAACTGAATTGTGAGATATAAACTGAATTGAGATATAAACTGAATTGAGAGATATAAACTGAATTGTGAGATATAAACTGAATTGTGATATAAACTGAATTGTGAGATATAAACTGAATTGAGAGATATAAACTGAATTGTGAGATATAAACTGAATTGAGATATAAACTGAATTGTGAGATATAAACTGAATTGAGATATAAACTGAATTGAGATGTAAACTGAATTGTGATATAAACTGAATTGAGAGATATAAACTGAATTGAGATATAAACTGAATTGAGATGTAAACTGAATTGTGATATAAACTGAATTGAGAGATATAAACTGAATTGAGATATAAACTGAATTGAGAGATATAAACTGAATTGTGAGATATAAACTGAATTGAGAGATATAAACTGAATTGTGATATAAACTGAATTGAGAGATATAAACTGAATTGTGATATAAACTGAATTGTGAGATTTAAACTGAATTAAGAGATATAAACTGAATTGTGAGATATAAACTGAATTGAGATATAAACTGAATTGTGAGATATAAACTGAATTGAGATATAAACTGAATTGAGATATAAACTGAATTGAGATGTAAACTGAATTGAGATATAAACTGAATTGAGATGTAAACTGAATTGAGATATAAACTGAATTGCGAGATGTAAACTGAATTGAGAGATGTAAACTGAATTGAGAGATATAAACTGAATTGTGATATAAACTGAATTGCGAGATGTAAACTGAATTGAGAGATGTAAACTGAATTGAGAGATATAAACTGAATTGTGATATAAACTGAATTGCGAGATGTAAACTGAATTGAGATATAAACTGAATTGAGATATAAACTGAATTGCGAGATATAAACTGAATTAAGAGATATAAACTGAATTAAGAGATATAAACTGAATTGAGATATAAACTGAATTGCGAGATGTAAACTGAATTAAGAGATATAAACTGAATTGAGAGATATAAACTGAATTGCGAGATGTAAACTGAATTGAGATATAAACTGAATTGAGATATAAACTGAATTGCGAGATGTAAACTGAATTAAGAGATATAAACTGAATTGAGAGATATAAACTGAATTGAGAGATGTAAACTGAATTTGCATATGGATTTCTTAAAAGTACAGTAGTAACAGTCTGTGTATTTGAAGGTGGCGATTATGACTCTGAATCGTTTAATTTGTGTCTTTAATTATGACTCAGTCAAACTCTTGGACTGCATCTGATGATCCTGGATCAGTGTCTCTGACATGTCCGTGTTCCTCAGGTGTTCTCTGGGCAGTTTTTATCGGATAAGAAGATCGGCACGTATGTGGAGGTGGACATGTACGGCCTGCCCACCGACACCATCCGGAAAGAGTTCCGCACACGCATGGTGATGAACAACGGCCTCAATCCGTACTACAACGAGGAGCCGTTTGTCTTCAGGAAGGTCCGATTCATTCTCATGATCCGAGATTCTCAGTATCTGTTTGGTTTTTATTCTTTTATTTCATTTGTTTGTTTGGACAATGACTCATTATAGTTTACTCTTTTTGAGAACAGAAGTCATGAAACTGCACATGAATCAGTTCAATATATATAATGCTTGAAAATTATTAATTGGTTTTCTACAAGTTGCCAGAAAATACAAGTTGCCAGAAAATCAATCTAACATTCAAAGAATGGGCGATTGATGGGGGTTGATGAGCGTTGGTGAAGGTTACATGAGGGTTTGATGAGGGTTGGTGAGCGTTGGTGAAGGTTACATGAGGGTTTGAGGAGGGTTACATGAGGGGGTTTGATGAGGGTTTGATGAGGGTTACATGAGGGGGTTTGATGAGGGTTGATGAGGGTTACATGAGGGGGTTTGATGAGGGTTGATGAGGATTTGATGAGGGTTACATGAGGGGGTTTGATGAGGGTTTGATGAGGGTTACATGAGGGGGTTTGATGAGGGTTTGATGAGGGTTACATGAGGGGGTTTGATGAGGGTTGATGAGGATTTGATGAGGGTTACATGAGGGGGTTTGATGAGGGTTTGATGAGGGTTACATGAGGGGGTTTGATGAGGGTTGGTGAGGGTTTGATGAGGGTTGATGAGGGTTTGATGAGGGTTACATGAGGGTTTGATGAGGGTTTGATGAGGGTTGATGAGCGTTGATGAAGGTTACATGAGGGTTTGATGAGGGTTGGTGAGCGTTGGTGAAGGTTACATGAGGGTTTGATGAGGGTTGGTGAGCGTTGGTGAAGGTTACATGAGGGTTTGATGAGGGTTTGATGAGGGTTGATGAGCGTTGATGAAGGTTACATGAGGGTTTGATGGGGGTTGATGAGCGTTGGTGAAGGTTACATGAGGGTTTGATGAGGGTTGGTGAGCGTTGGTGAAGGTTACATGAGGGTTTGATGAGGGTTGATGAGCGTTGGTGAAGGTTACATGAGGGTTTGATGAGGGTTGGTGAGCGTTGGTGAAGGTTACATGAGGGTTTGAGGAGGGTTACATGAGGGGGTTTGATGAGGGTTACATGAGGGGGTTTGATGAGGGTTTGATGAGAGTTACATGAGGGGGTTTGATGAGGGTTGATGAGGGTTTGATGAGGGTTACATGAGGGGGTTTGATGAGGGTTTGATGAGGGTTACATGAGGGGGTTTGATGAGGGTTGATGAGGGTTTGATGAGGGTTGATGAGGGTTTGATGAGGGTTACATGAGGGTTTGATGAGGGTTTGATGAGGGTTGATGAGGGTTGATGAGGGTTACATGAGGGTTGATGAGGGTTGATGAGCGTTGGTGAAGGTTACATGAGGGTTTGATGAGGGTTGATGAGCGTTGGTGAAGGTTACATGAGGGTTTGATGAGGGTTGATGAGCGTTGGTGAAGGTTACATGAGGGTTTGGTGAGGGTTACATGAGGGGGTTTGATGAGGGTTACATGAGGGGGTTTGATGAGGGTTACATGAGGGGGTTTGATGAGGGTTGATGAGGGTTTGATGAGGGTTACATGAGGGTTTGATGAGGGTTGATGAGGGTTACATGAGGGTTGATGAGGGTTTGATGAGGGTTACATGAGGGTTGGATGAGGGTTACATGAGGGTTTAATGAGGGTTGGATGAGGGTTACATGAGGGTTTGATGAGGGTTTGAAAAGGGTTACATGAGGGGTTGATGAGGGTTACATGAGGGTTGGATGAGGGTTACATGAGGGTTTGATGAGGGTTGATGAGGGTTTGATGAGGGTTGGATGAGAATTTGATGAGGGTTTGATCAGGGTTGGATGAGGGTTTGATGAGGGTTTGATGAGGGTTGGATGAGGGTTGATGAGGGTTGGAGGAGGATTTGATGAGGGTTACATGAGGGTTTGATGAGGGTTGGATGAGGGTTTGATGAGGGTTTGATGAGGGTTGATGGGGGTTTGATGAGGTTTGATGAGGGTTGATGGGGGTTTGATGAGGGTTCATGAGGGTTTGATGAGGGTTTGATGGAGGGTTGATGAGGGTTTGATGAGGTTTGGTGAGGGTTTGTTGAGGATTAGATGGGGTTTGATGAGGGTTGGGTGAGGGTTTGATGAGGGTTGATGGAGGATTGATGGAGGGTTTGTTTAGGGGGTTGATGAGGGTTTGATGAGGGTTGGATGAGGGTTACATGAGGGTTTGATGAGGGTTGATGAGGTTTGGATGAGGGTTTGATGAGGGTTACATGAGGGTTTGATGAGGGTTACATGAGGGTTACATGAGGGATTGATGAGGGTTACATGAGGGTTGATGAGGGTTTGATGAGGGTTACATGAGGGTTTAATGAGGGTTGATGAGGGTTTGGTGAGGGTTGGATGAGGGGTTGATGAGGTTTTGGCGAGGGTTGATGAGGGTTTGGTGAGGGTTGGATGAGGGGTTGATGAGGGTTGGATGAGGGTTTGATGAGGGTTTGGTGAGGGTTGGATGAGGGTTTGATGAGGGTTTGGCGAGGGTTTGATGAGGGTTGGGTGAGGGTTTGATGAGGGTTAGATGAGGGTTTGATGAGGGTTGGGTGAGGGTTTGATGAGGGTTAGATGAGGGTTGATGAGGGTTTGATGAGGGTTAGATGAGGGTTGGGTGAGGGTTTGAAGAGGGTTAGATGAGTGTTGGATGAGGGGTTTGATGAGGGTTAGATGAGTTTTGGATGAGGGTTGATGAGGGTTAGATGAGGGTTAGATGAGGGTTTGATGAGGGTTTGATGAGGGTCGGATGAGGGTTGGATGAGGGTCGGATGGGTGTTTGATGAGGGTCGGGTGAGGGTTTGATAAGGGTTACATGAGGGTTTGATGAGGGTTGATGAGGGTTGGATGAGGGTTGGATGAGGGTTACATGAGGGTTTGATGAGGGTTACATGAGGGTTGGGTGAGGGTTGGATGAGGGTTAGATGAGGTTGGGTGAGGGTTTGATGAGGGTTAGATGAGTTTTGGATGAGGGTTTGATGAGTGTCGGATGAGGGTCGAATGGGTGTTTGATGAGGGTCGGGTGAGGGTTTGATGAGGGTTTATGAGTGTTGGATGAGGGGTTAGATGAGGGTTAGAGTAGTTTTGGATGAGGGTTTGATGAGGGTCGGATGAGGGTTGGATGAGGGTCGGATGGGGGTTTGATGAGGGTTTGATGAGGGTTAGATGAGGGTTTATGAGGGTTGGATGAGGGTTAGATGAGGGTTTGATGAGGGTTAGATGAGGGTTTATGAGGGTTGGGTGAGGCTTTGATGAGGGTTTGATGAGGGTCGGATGAGGGTTGGATGAGGGTCGGAAGAGGGTTTGATGAGGGTTGGGTGAGGGTTTGATGAGGGTCGGATGAGGGTTGGATGAGGGTTGGGTGAGGGTTTGATGAGGGTCGGATGAGGGTTTGATGAGGGTTGGGTCAGGGTTTGATGAGGGTTTGATGAGGGTTAGATGA
>NC_090186.1:45753983-45781483 GCF_024679245.1 Pseudorasbora parva | reverse complement strand
TTCGCTGCACACACGAAGACGGAAGATGAGCGTTTTTAGATTTATCTGCTTTGGGACCCGGTTTCGAAAAATATCGGATTCATGCTTCCAAACGCCGGATCCGTGCGGACGAAACGCTGATACGGGACAACATTTATACGTGTACAGCTAAAGGCGTCTCCGTGTGGACGGGGCCTGAGACTAGCAGCGTTTAAAACCGTTTTAAAAACATTTCAGAATAGAATCTAGTGTTTTGAGAACATTGTTAAAGACGAGATCACTCTGAGTGAAGTGAGAAAGGACGTTTGTTCCTAATGTGGAGGACTCACACACTCGCCTCAGGCTCGCCGCTCGGCCTCAGCGCTGCTGCTGCTCATTATATTTCTGTTTCTAGACCTTCATGAAGCTGATGAAGAAGCAGCAGAAGGAACTGAACACGCTGAAGAAACGACACACTAAGGTCCGAGTTACAGTCTCTGGTGTCTCTTCATCCTTAAACACACACACACACACACACACACACACACCCTCACTCCCACTCACTCTCACAAACACACTCTCACTCTCACACACACACTCTCACTCTCACTCTCTCTCACACACACACACACACACACACTCTCACTATTACTCTCACACACACACTCTCACACATACACTCTCTCACTATCACTCACACACACACACACACACACACACACCCTCACTCCCACTCACTCTCACAAACACACTCTCACACACACACTCTCACTCTCACATACACACACACACACACTCTCACTCTCACACACACTCTCACTCTCACACACACACACACACACACACTCTCACACACACACACACACACTCTCACTATTACTCTCACACACACACTCACACATACACTCTCTCACTATCACTCACACACACACACACACACACACCCTCACTCCCACTCACTCTCACAAACACACTCTCACACACACACTCTCACTCTCTCACACACACACACACACACTATCACTCTCACTCTCACACACACACTCTCACTCATACACTCTCTCACTATCACTCACACACACACACACACACACACTCTCACTCACACACTCTCACACACACACACACACACACAACCACACTGTCACTCTCTCACACACACTGTCACTCTCACACACCCTGTCACTATCACTCTCACTCACACACTCTCACACATACACTCTCACTCTTACACACTATCACTCTCTCTCACACACACATGCTCTCACACTCACTCTCTCACACACACACACACACACACACACTCACTATCACACACACACTCTCACTATCACACACACACACACACTCTCACACACACACACACACACACTCTCACACTCACTCTCACACACACTCTCACACACACACACACACACACACACACACACACACACACACACACTCTCACTCTCACACACACTCTCACACTCACTCTCACACACACTCCGACTCTCACACACACACTCTCACTCTAGCGCACACACTCTCACACACACACTCTCACTCTCACACACACACTGTCACTCTCACACACACACACACTCTCACACACTCACTCTCACACACACTCTCACTATCACTCTCACACACACACACTCTCACACTCTCACTATCACTTTCACACACACACTCTCACACACACTCTCACACTCACTCTCACACACACTCCGACTCTCACACACACTCTCACTCTAGCGCACACACTCTCACACACACACTCTCACTCTAGCGCACACACACTCTCACACACACACTGTCACTCTCACACACACACACACACACACACACACACTCTCTCACACACTCACTCTCACACACTCACTCTCACACACACTCTCACTATCACTCTCACACTCTCACTATCACTCTCACACAGACACTCTCACTCTCACACATACACTCTCACTTTCACACACACACACTCTCACACACTCACTCTCACACTCACTCTCACACACACACACTCTCACACTCTCACTATCACTCTCACACAGACACTCTCACTCTCACACATACACTCTCACTTTCACACACACACACTCTCACACACTCACTCTCACACACACTCTCACTCTCACACACACACACACACACACACACACACACACTCTCTCACACACTCACTCTCACACACTCACTCTCACACACACACACTCTCACACTCTCACTATCACTCTCACACAGACACTCTCACTCTCACACATACACTCTCACTTTCACACACACACACTCTCACACACTCACTCTCACACACACTCTCACTCTCACACACACACACTCTCACTATCACTGTCTCACACACACACATACTCTCACACATACACTCTCACTTTCACACACACGCTCTCACACACTCACTCTCACTTAGTTGAGCATCGGTAGTTGTTCCGTACTTCAGTATCTTGGAGCCTTGCGCAGTTTAGCTTCCCTGACGCTGCCTTTCTAAGATGTACTGCCCGCTGGATCCTCAGGTTTACCTTGGTAACAATCATCCGATGATCCGTCCAGCACTCAGCTCCTCTCATAGCTCGAGTTAAGAGCACATCCCTCATATCATTCTGTCTGACAATGACATAGTCTAGCAGATGCCAATGCTTGGATCGTGGGTGTAACCAAGAGGTCTTATATTTGTTTTTTAATTGAAACATGGTATTAGTGATGATAAGGCTGTGTTCAGCGCAGAGACTCAAGAGTCTTAATCCGTTGGCATTTACATTTCCAATGCCATGACGTCCAATTATTCCATCCCAAATATCACTATTTCTTCCTACTCTTGCAGTGAAGTCACCCAGCAGCAAGATTTTATCATTTTGTGGAGCTTTCCTAAGGGCCTCATCCAATGTCTCATAGAAACTATCCTTCACCTCTTTTTCTGATGGAAGAGTAGGTGCATAAGCACTGAAAATAGTGGCATATTGCTTTCCAACAAGAGGGAAGCGGAGTGACATTAGCCTTTCACTGATGCCAATTGGGGCTTCAGTAAGGTTTGGGAGGATGCTATTTTTAATGGCCAAACCAAAGCCATGCAGATGCTGTCCTCCTGTAGGGTATCCTCTCCAAAAAAAAGTATAGCCCTCACCTTCCTCCTTTAGTGATCCTTCTCCCAGAAGCCTGGTCTCACTTAATGCAGCTATGTCAATGTTGTAACGCTTAAGCTCAGCAGCAACCAATGCTGTCCTTTGACTAGGTCGATTAGTGCCATAGTTTGAGTCCAGGAGAGTTCTAATGTTCCATGTTGCTATGCGTAATGGAATATATTTCTTTTGAATTTTTCGACCGCTGAAACGGAATGACCTGATAGGTGCGGTATCCTATCCAGGTTTGATCTGAGTGGACAATGTTTAGATCACCTTTTCTAGATCCTTCCCCAGTTGGGGTGAGCAGTGCGACTCCTTAATAGGACTGCTCAGACACACAGGGGTCTGCCACTCATTCCAGCTGCTGACGACCATATACCCCGTGTCGCCACTGTGCAGAGTCTGAGCTAGGGACTCCCAGATCATTCAGTCCTGCCCCCGTTACCAAGCACTCCATCGCCAGTGGACTTGAAAGAGAATCTTGAAGACACACCACAAGATAAACAGAAGATACCTGCGCAAGGAAGTGATTTAAGTGGTGAGAGAGATGCGCCTGCTCCAACACCACTACTTTGCTGTAGGGGGATGTAATCCAATGGCAAGGAAAGAATCCAGGACGACCGGTGGCATTGTACTGGCATGGGTAGACTTACACCGTAGCTGCTTCCCTATTCACCACTAGGGGCTAGCCAGCGGCAGTTAGCCGTAAGCAAGAGGCTGGCAAGCAAGTAACAAACAAGCATGCATCTTACCTCTCATCCCACAGTACTGCACTAGACGCATCACAACACCCTGCTTTTACACCCACACACACTCACTTTCACACACACACTCTCACTCTCATACACACACACACACTCTCGCTCTCACACGCACACACTCTCACACACACTCTAACTCTCACACACACACTCTTACTCTCACGCACACACTCTCACACACACTCTCACTCTCACACACACACTGTCACTCTCACACACACAAACACACACTTACACACACTCTCACTTTCACACACACTCTCACTATCACTCTCACACACACACTCTTACACTCTCACTATCACTCTCACACACACAGTCACTCTCACTCTCACAAACACACTCTCACTCTCACACACCCTCACTCCCACTCACTCTCATACACACACTCTCACTCTCACACACACACTCTCACTCTCTCTCACACACACTCTCACACACACACACACACACACACACTCACACTCTTACTCTCACGCTCACGCACACACACTCTCACTCTCTCTCACACACACACTCACTCTCACACACACTCTCACACTCTCACCCTCACACACACACTCTCACACTCTCACTCACTCACTCTCACACACACACACTCTCTCACTCTCACACACACTCTCACTCACTCTCTCACACACACACACACTGTCACTCTCACACACTCACACACTCTCACTCTCACACACGCACTCTCACAGACACACACACACACACACACACACACACACACTCTCACTCTCACACACACACTCACACTCTCACACACACACACACACACTCACTCTCACATACACTCTCACACACACTCTCACACTCTCACACACACACTCTAACCCTCACACACACTCTCACTATCACTCTCTCACACACACTCTCACTCAAACACACACACTCACTCTCACACACACACACACACAGCTCTGATAGATCCTCTCTTTCTGCAGGAACACAACGCCATGCAGAAATCTCACTGTACTCAGGTGGATAAACTGGTGGCTCAGCACGACAAGGAGAAGCTGATGCTGGAGAAGCTGCTGGAGAAGGCCATCAAGAAGAGAGGGTGAGCTTTGACCCGACTCTGACCCCCCTGACCCGCTCTGACCCTGCTCAGACGCTGCTCTGCCCCCCCGACCCGCTCTGACGGTGCTCTGACCCCCCCATGACCCGTTCTGACCCCACCCTGACCCCACTCTGACCCGCTCTGACCGCCCCTGAACCACTCTGACCCCCCTTGACCCGCTCTGACACTGCTCTGACCACACCCTGACCCACTCTGACCCCACTCTGACCCCCCCGACCCGTCCTGACCCAGTCTGACTCCGCTCTGACCCCCCTGACCCGCTCTGACCCTGTCTTGACTCCCCTGACCCCACTCCGACCCCCCCTGACCCGTCCTGACCCACTCTGACCCCTCTGACCCGCTCTGACCCTGTCTTGACTCCCCTGACCCCACTCTGACCCCCCCTGACCCCCCTGACCCGCTCTGACCCTGTCTTGACTCCCCTGACCCCACTGCGACCCCCCCTGACCCGCCCTGACCCACTCTGACCCCCCTGACCCGTTCTGACCCCACCCTGACCCTGCTCTGACCCAAATCTGACCCGCTCTGACCACACCCTGACCCCACCCTGACCCGCTCTGACCCCCCTTGACCCGCTCTGACCCCTCTCTGACCCCCCCGACCCGTCCTGACCCACTCTGACCCCCCTGACCTGCTCTGACCCTGTCTTGACCCCCATGCCCCGCTCTGACCCCGCCCTGACCCCTCTCTGACCCTTTCTCTTCTCCCTCTAGAGAACAAAACTGCTCCGAGCTGAAGAAGGAGACGGCCATAAAGGTGGAGACGCTCACCACAGACCACAAAGAGAAGGTACTTCAGAGAACACACACACCCACACTCCCTCTCACACACACACACACAACCACAGACCACAAAGAGAAGGTACTGCGGAGAACACACACACACACTCACACACACACACACACAACCACAGACCACAAAGAGCAGGTACTGCGGAGAACACACACACACTATCTCACACACACACACACAACCACAGACCACAAAGAGCAGGTACTGCAGAGAACATACACACAACCACAACATGACAGTCATGTCTGTATTCATCAGGTGTGTGTTCTTGTACGCTTGTTTAACTTCGGCCAGTCAGATTTGAGGTTCTGGATGTTCTGCTTATACGGAGTCTAAGGGTCCTGATATTCTCTCTCTGGAGAGGAGACACGTTTGGAGACCGCTCTCTCTCTGCTGAGGAGACACGTTTGGAGACCGCTCTCTCTCTCTCTGCTGAGGAGACACGTTTGGAGACCGCTCTCTCTCTCTCTGCTGAGGAGACACGTTTGGAGACCACTCTCTCTCTGCTGAGGAGAAACGTTTGGAGACCGCTCTCTCTCTGCTGAGGAGACACGTTTGGAGACCGCTCTCTCTCTCTCTGCTGAGGAGACACGTTTGGAGACCGCTCTCTCTCTCTCTGCTGAGGAGACACGTTTGGAGACCACTCTCTCTCTGCTGAGGAGACACGTTTGGAGACCACTCTCTCTCTGCTGAGGAGACACGTTTGGAGACTGCTCTCTCTCTCTCTGCTGAGGAGACACGTTTGGAGACCGCTCTCTCTCTCTCTGCTGAGGAGACACGTTTGGAGACCGCTCTCTCTCTCTCTGCTGAGGAGACACGTTTGGAGACCGCTCTCTCTCTGCTGAGGAGACACGTTTGGAGACCACTCTCTCTCTGCTGAGGAGACACGTTTGGAGACTGCTCTCTCTCTCTCTGCTGAGGAGACACGTTTGGAGACTGCTCTCTCTCTCTCTGCTGAGGAGACACGTTTGGAGACCGCTCTCTCTCTCTCTGCTGAGGAGACACGTTTGGAGACTGCTCTCTCTCTCTCTGCTGAGGAGACACGTTTGGAGACCGCTCTCTCTCTCTCTGCTGAGGAGACACGTTTGGAGACCGCTCTCTCTCTCTCTGCTGAGGAGACACGTTTGGAGACCGCTCTCTCTCTGCTGAGGAGACACGTTTGGAGACCACTCTCTCTCTGCTGAGGAGACACGTTTGGAGACTGCTCTCTCTCTCTCTGCTGAGGAGACACGTTTGGAGACTGCTCTCTCTCTCTGCTGAGGAGACACGTTTGGAGACCGCTCTCTCTCTGCTGAGGAGACACGTTTGGAGACCGCTCTCTCTCTGCTGAGGAGACACGTTTGGAGACCGCTCTCTCTCTGCTGAGGAGACACGTTTGGAGACCGCTCTCTCTCTGCTGAGGAGACACGTTTGGAGACTGCTCTCTATCTCTGCTGAGGAGACACGTTTGGAGACCGCTCTCTCTCTGCTGAGGAGACACGTTTGGAGACCGCTCTCTCTCTGCTGAGGAGACACGTTTGGAGACCGCTCTCTCTCTCTCTCTCTGCTGAGAATACACGTTTGGAGACTGCTCTCTCTCTCTCTCTCTGCTGAGGAGACACGTTTGGAGACCGCTCTCTCTCTGCTGAGGAGACACGTTTGGAGACCGCTCTCTCTCTCTCTCTGCTGAGAATACACGTTTGGAGACTGCTCTCTCTCTCTCTCTCTCTCTGCTGAGGAGACACGTTTGGAGACCGCTCTCTCTCTGGGGAGGAGACACGTTTGGAGACTGCTCTCTATCTCTGCTGAGGAGACACGTTTGGAGACCGCTCTCTCTCTGCTGAGGAGACACGTTTGGAGACCGCTCTCTCTCTCTCTCTGCTGAGGAGACACGTTTGGAGACCGCTCTCTCTCTGCTGAGGAGACACGTTTGGAGACCGCTCTCTCTCTCTCTCTCTGCTGAGAATACAAGTTTGGAGACCGCTCTCTCTCTCTCTGCTGAGGAGACACGTTTGGAGACCGCTCTCTCTCTCTGCTGAGGAGACACGTTTGGAGACCGCTCTCTCTCTCTCTGCTGAGGAGACACGTTTGGAGACCGCTCTCTCTCTCTCTGCTGAGGAGACACGTTTGGAGACCGCTCTCTCTCTGCTGAGGAGACACGTTTGGAGACCGCTCTCTCTGCTGAGGAGACACGTTTGGAGACCGCTCTCTCTCTGCTGAGGAGACACGTTTGGAGACCGCTCTCTCTCTCTCTGCTGAGGAGACACGTTTGGAGACCGCTCTCTCTCTCTCTGCTGAGGAGACACGTTTGGAGACCGCTCTCTCTCTGCTGAGGAGACACGTTTGGAGACCGCTCTCTCTATCTCTGCTGAGGAGACACGTTTGGAGACCGCTCTCTCTCTCTCTCTGCTGAGGAGACACGTTTGGAGACTGCTCTCTCTCTCTCTCTCTCTGCTGAGGAGACACGTTTGGAGACCGCTCTCTCTCTGCTGAGGAGACACGTTTGGAGACCGCTCTCTCTCTGCTGAGGAGACACGTTTGGAGACCGCTCTCTCTCTGCTGAGGAGACACGTTTGGAGACCGCTCTCTCTCTCTGCTGAGGAGACACGTTTGGAGACCGCTCTCTCTCTGCTGAGGAGACACGTTTGGAGACCGCTCTCTCTCTCTCTGCTGAGGAGACACGTTTGGAGACTGCTCTCTCTCTCTGCTGAGGAGACACGTTTGGAGACCGCTCTCTCTCTCTCTCTGCTGAGGAGACACGTTTGGAGACTGCTCTCTCTCTCTCTGCTGATGAGGCACGTTTGGAGACTGCTCTCTCTCTCTCTGCTGAGGAGACACGTTTGGAGACCGCTCTCTCTCTGCTGAGGAGACACGTTTGGAGACCGCTCTCTCTCTCTCTCTCTGCTGAGAATACACGTTTGGAGACCGCTCTCTCTCTCTCTCTGCTGAGGAGACACGTTTGGAGACCGCTCTCTCTCTGCTGAGGAGACACGTTTGGAGACCGCTCTCTCTCTCTCTCTGCTGAGAATACACGTTTGGAGACTGCTCTCTCTCTCTCTCTCTCTCTGCTGAGGAGACACGTTTGGAGACCGCTCTCTCTCTGGGGAGGAGACACGTTTGGAGACTGCTCTCTATCTCTGCTGAGGAGACACGTTTGGAGACCGCTCTCTCTCTGCTGAGGAGACACGTTTGGAGACCGCTCTCTCTCTCTCTCTGCTGAGGAGACACGTTTGGAGACCGCTCTCTCTCTGCTGAGGAGACACGTTTGGAGACCGCTCTCTCTCTCTCTCTCTGCTGAGAATACAAGTTTGGAGACCGCTCTCTCTCTCTCTGCTGAGGAGACACGTTTGGAGACCGCTCTCTCTCTCTGCTGAGGAGACACGTTTGGAGACCGCTCTCTCTCTCTCTGCTGAGGAGACACGTTTGGAGACCGCTCTCTCTCTGCTGAGGAGACACGTTTGGAGACCGCTCTCTCTGCTGAGGAGACACGTTTGGAGACCGCTCTCTCTCTGCTGAGGAGACACGTTTGGAGACCGCTCTCTCTCTCTCTGCTGAGGAGACACGTTTGGAGACCGCTCTCTCTCTCTCTGCTGAGGAGACACGTTTGGAGACCGCTCTCTCTCTGCTGAGGAGACACGTTTGGAGACCGCTCTCTCTATCTCTGCTGAGGAGACACGTTTGGAGACTGCTCTCTCTCTCTCTCTGCTGAGGAGACACGTTTGGAGACTGCTCTCTCTCTCTCTCTCTGCTGAGGAGACACGTTTGGAGACTGCTCTCTCTCTCTGCTGAGGAGACACGTTTGGAGACCGCTCTCTCTCTGCTGAGGAGACACGTTTGGAGACCGCTCTCTCTCTCTCTGCTGAGGAGACACGTTTGGAGACTGCTCTCTCTCTCTGCTGAGGAGACACGTTTGGAGACCGCTCTCTCTCTCTCTCTGCTGAGGAGACACGTTTGGAGACTGCTCTCTCTCTCTCTGCTGAGGAGACACGTTTGGAGACTGCTCTCTCTCTCTCTGCTGAGGAGACACGTTTGGAGACCGCTCTCTCTCTGCTGAGGAGACACGTTTGGAGACCGCTCTCTCTCTGCTGAGGAGACACGTTTGGAGACTGCTCTCTCTCTCTCTCTCTCTGCTGAGGAGACACGTTTGGAGACTGCTCTCTCTCTCTCTGCTGAGGAGACACGTTTGGAGACCGCTCTCTCTCTGCTGAGGAGACACGTTTGGAGACCGCTCTCTCTCTGCTGAGGAGACACATTTGGAGACCGCTCTCTCTCTCTCTGCTGAGGAGACACGTTTGGAGACCGCTTTCTCTCTGCTGAGGAGACACGTTTGGAGACCGCTCTCTCTCTCTCTGCTGAGGAGACACGTTTGGAGACCGCTCTCTCTCTGCTGAGGAGACACGTTTGGAGACTGCTCTCTCTCTCTCTGCTGAGGAGACACGTTTGGAGACTGCTCTCTCTCTGCTGAGGAGACACGTTTGGAGACCGCTCTCTCTCTGCTGAGGAGACACGTTTGGAGACCGCTCTCTCTCTCTCTGCTGAGGAGACACGTTTGGAGACCGCTCTCTCTCTCTCTGCTGAGGAGACACGTTTGGAGACCGCTCTCTCTCTGCTGAGGAGACACGTTTGGAGACCGCTCTCTCTCTCTCTCTCTCTGCTGAGGAGACACGTTTGGAGACTGCTCTCTCTCTCTCTCTGCTGAGGAGACACATTTGGAGACTGCTCTCTCTCTCTGCTGAGGAGACACGTTTGGAGACCGCTCTCTCTCTCTCTCTCTCTGCTGAGGAGACACGTTTGGAGACTGCTCTCTCTCTCTGCTGAGGAGACACGTTTGGAGACTGCTCTCTCTCTCTGCTGAGGAGACACGTTTGGAGACCGCTCTCTCTCTCTGCTGAGGAGACATGTTTGGAGACCGCTCTCTCTCTGCTGAGGAGACACGTTTGGAGACCGCTCTCTCTCTCTCTGCTGAGGAGACACGTTTGGAGACCGCTCTCTCTCTCTCTGCTGAGGAGACACGTTTGGAGACCGCTCTCTCTCTCTGCTGAGGAGACACGTTTGGAGACCGCTCTCTCTCTCTCTGCTGAGGAGACACGTTTGGAGACCGCTCTCTCTCTGCTGAGGAGACACGTTTGGAGACCGCTCTCTCTCTGCTGAGGAGACACGTTTGGAGACCGCTCTCTCTCTCTCTGCTGAGGAGACACGTTTGGAGACCGCTCTCTCTCTCTCTGCTGAGGAGACACGTTTGGAGACCGCTCTCTCTCTCTCTGCTGAGGAGACACGTTTGGAGACCGCTCTCTCTCTCTCTGCTGAGGAGACACGTTTGGAGACCGCTCTCTCTCTCTCTGCTGAGGAGACACGTTTGGAGACCGCTCTCTCTCTCTCTGCTGAGGAGACACGTTTGGAGACCGCTCTCTCTCTGCTGAGGACACACTTTTGGAGACCGCTCTCTCTCTGCTGAGGAGACACGTTTGGAGACCGCTCTCTCTCTGCTGAGGAGACACGTTTGGAGACCGCTCTCTCTCTGCTGAGGAGACACGTTTGGAGACCGCTCTCTCTCTCTCTGCTGAGGAGACACGTTTGGAGACCGCTCTCTCTCTCTCTGCTGAGGAGACACGTTTGGAGACTGCTCTCTCTCTCTCTGCTGAGGAGACACGTTTGGAGACCGCTCTCTCTCTCTGCTGAGGAGACACGTTTGGAGACCGCTCTCTCTCTCTCTCTGCTGAGGAGACACGTTTGGAGACCGCTCTCTCTCTGCTGAGGAGACACGTTTGGAGACCACTCTCTCTCTGCTGAGGAGACACGTTTGCAGTGATAAACGTTTAGATGAACGTTTGCTGTGCTTTCCTTTCAGTACCCTAATACACCGAAATTACAGCGATGAGAAAACAGCCGTTCAGAAAGCATCTGATAGTTTATTTACACCGCACTTCAACATGAAAGGCTCTATCAAACACCCGACGCAAGTGTGTGAAACTTCTGCGGATTTCTGTGTTATTTAAAGAGTGTGTTAGTGATATGAGCCTATAGGCGGTGCCCAACTGGCTTTTAAAGGGAAAGGGAGATGAGACTCTGATTTGTTTAGACCCAAAACACCTCCATGGCTCATTAAGAGATGAGGGATGGCATTTTTAGACCATGTGTTCGGCATGCTGACCAATTCATCCGTCTTTAATCTAGCAAAAGCGTATTTGGACACACCCTAAGACCAGCTTAGTATGTAGTGTTTTTAACATGGATTGTAAAAAAATCTGGCCGTAGTGTCTGTGACGTCACCCATAGGATCTGAAGAGCCCTTCGGAAGCGTAAAGTAGAGACGAGCTGGCCGTTGCCATCACGCTTCACTCCCGGTTAACAGAAAATGAGCAAAGAGGGGGGACATGAGTGGAGCTTATGTGGGATGTGGGCGGAGCTTAGGTGAGGTGATGACTAACAGACCGCAGACAAACGGCAATCCACCTGTCACTCAAAGTGGCCACGACCTTAATTATGCAGAAACTTAAGGCTTTATATAATGTAGACGAATGAGTTTACATTCAATTAAAAAATTCACCCCCTCACTGACGTCATGAAGGGAAGAATTAGCCATATAGATCAAAACCACAGTTTGTCCCAGACGGTAAACATGTTTTTCTGCTGTAAAGTTGGGCATTTTAAGTGCCGGTCTCTAGTGGCCAGTCGAGGAATTGTAGTTTAAGTCCGTAACGGCTTAAACAGACACTGGGAAAGGGTACGCTTGGTTTTTACCCAAACTTCAAAGAAGGCGGAGTCTCAGAGCCACGCCCACCTGTTACAGCATCGCCACGGACCAATGGGAGTTTAAAAGCAGGAGTCAACTTAGAATTATTCGAAATGACATCACACCAGTCTGTTCTTCGATTTCACTTGAAGTATGTCAGGGCCTTTAACATTTGTGTGTGTGTGTGTGTGTGTGTGTGTGTGTGTGTGTGTGTGTGTGTGTGTGTGTGTGTGTGTGTGTGTGTGTGTGTGTGTGTGTGTGTGTGTGTGTGTGTGTGTGTGTGTGTGTGTGTGTGTGTGTGTGTGTGTGTGTGTGTCCTCAGGTGAAGGACATGGTGGCCCAGCACACTAAAGAGTGGTCCGAGATGGTCAACAGCCACAGCTCAGAGGAGCAGGAGCTGAAGGACGGCCATGTTGCTCAACAGTGCGAGCTCTTAAAGAAACTTCTGACCAGCGTCCAGGAGCAGCAAACCCTGCAGATCAAGCTCATGCATGAGCGGTGAGTGGGTCCAGCACACACAGCCCTGACCAGCGTCCACTACAGGGGGAAAAGACCCGCTCGTCCTTTACTGGGCCATACTCAGAGCTTAAAACATTGGGTTTAATATGGAGTGGGTATGGAAAGTATTCAGACCCCCTTACATTTTTCACTCTTTGTTATATTGCAGCCATTTGCTCAAATCATTTAAGTTCTTTTTTTCTCATGAATGTACACACAGCAGCCCATATTGACAGAAAAACTGAATTGTTGACATTTTTGCAAATTTATTAAAAAAGAAAAACTGTAATTATTAAATGGTCCTAAAAATTCAGACTCTTTGCTCAGTATTTAGTAGAAGCACCTTTTGATCTAATACAGCCATGATGTCACAAGTTTTCCACAGCTGGATTTGGGGATCCTCTCCCATTCCTCCTGCAGATCCTCTGTCAGGTTGGATGGTAAATGTTGGTGGACAGCCATTTTCAGGTCTCTCCAGAGATGCTCAATTGGGTTTAAGTCAGGGCTCTGGCTGGACCATTCAAGAACCGTCCTAGAGTTGTTGTGAAGCCACTCCTTCGTTATTTTAGCTGTGCTTTGGGTCATTGTCTTGTTGGTGAACCTTCGGCCCAGTCTGAGGTCATGAGCACTCTGGAGAAGGTTTTCATCCAGAATATCCCTGTTCTTGGCCACATTCATCTTTCCCTCGATTGCAACCAGTCATCCTGTCCCTGCAGCTGAAAAACACCCCACAGCATTATGCTGCCACCACCATGCTTCACTGTTGGGACTGTATTTTTTATTTTTTTATTTATTTCATTTGGACATAGCAATAACATTGGACACCAGATGCAGTGTTTAAAGTGTTATAGCACATGTGCTAATTTTCAACACCTGTCCATAGGGGCTTTTACAACAGCAAACACAATTGTGTATTGGGCCTGTATTGGACAGGTGATATTTTTCTCCACACATACTGCTCAGAATCAAGGCCAAAAAGTTATATCTTTGTCTCATCAGACCAGAGAATCTTATTTCTCTCCATCTTGGAGTCCTTCAGGTGTTTTTTATCAAACGTTCATGTGTGTCTCGCTCTGAGGAGAGGCTTCCGTCGGCCACTCTGCCATAAAGCCCCGACTGGTGGAGGACTGCAGTGATGGTTGACTTTCTCCATCTCTCTCCATCTCTGCATCTCTGGAGCTCAGCCTCAGTGATCTTTGGGTTCTTCTTTACCTCTCTCACCAAGGCTCTTCTCCCCGATAGCTCAGTTTGGCCGGACGGCCAGCTCTAGGAAGGGTTCTGGTTGTCCCAAACGTCTCCCATTAAGGATTATAGAGGCCACAGTGCTCTTAGGAACCTTAAGTGCAGCAGAAATGTTTTTGTAACCTTGACCAGATCTGAGCCATGCCACAATTCTGTCTCTGAGCTCCTCAGGCAGTTCCTTTGACCTTGTGACTCTCATTTGCTCTGACGTGCACTGTGAGCTGTAAGGTCTGATATAGACAGGTGTGTGACTTTCCTAATCAAGTCCAATCAGTATAATCAAACACAGCTGGACTCAAATGAAGGTGTAGAACCATCTACATGCCAGCAGCCATATCCCCCTGTAGCCCAAGACTGGTTTCCAACTGAAGCTAAGCAGGGCTGAGCCGGGCCAGTACCTGGATGGGAGACCAACTGGGTACAAGGAGATGCTGGTAGAGGTGTTAGTGAGGCCAGCAGGGGGCGCTCACCCTGTGGTCTGTGTGGGTCCTGACACCCCAGTATAGTGATGGGGACACGATACTGTTAAAGAGCACCGTCCTTCAGATGAGATGTTAAACCGAGGTCCCGACTCTCTGTGGTCATTAAAAATCCTTCGATAAAGAGTAGGGGTGTAACCCCGGCATCCTGGCCAAATTTGCCCACTGGCCCCTGTCCATCATGGCCTCCTAATAATCCCCATATCCTGATTGGCTTCATCACTCGGTCTCCTCTCCACCAATCAGCTGGTGTGTGGTGAGCGTTCTGGCGCAATATGGCTGCCGTCGCATCATCAGGTGGTGCTGCACACTGGTGGTGGTTGAGGAGATCCCCCCTTCTATGTGTGTTGAGTGTCTAGAAAAACGCTATATAAATGTAATGAATTTGTATTATTATTATTAATATTATTATTATTATTATTATTATTATTATTATTATTATTATTATTATTATCTTAAGTGTCACAGCAAAGGGGCTGAATACTGAGGACCATATAATATTTCAATTTTTCTTTTTTAATAAATCTGCAAAAATGTCAACAATTCTGTGTTTTTCTGTCAATGTGGGCTGCTGTGTGTACATTAATGATAAAAAAAATAACTTAAAAGATTTTAGCAAATGGCTGCAATATAACAAAGAGTGAAAAATTCAAGGGGTCTGAATATTTTCCGTACCCAAATATATAAAGAAAACAAACACAATGCGTTAGTGTGTCACAAATGCGAGAATCACAGTTTTTTTTTCTTTTGTTAATATTATTTCAGTGAAATATGTGTCATGTAGTCCCATTTATTGTATTCCTTTATATAGTTAATGTTATTCAGTTTCTCTCCGTTCAGAGAAGTGCTGATTCGATGCATCGATATTTGGAGCCGGATTCGACCACCGATCTCGCAGTCGAATCTTCACGGGTGTTATGAAACGAGGATCATACCATTTTGGCAATATGGGGGTGCTTAATATTTTAAAGACGCGACGCGGCGCGGTGCTTAGCTTGGCGGTGTGAAGGTCATACAACGGACACGAAACTCAGCTCAGCGCCGCGTCTTTAAAATTCAAACACATTGTTTTCAATGTGTTTTTTGAGTGCACACACACACAGCGGCGGCATTCGGTGCCTGTCCACGGCCACTCAGGAAGTTATTTACAATCCTGCCGTGCCACAGAGCTCCATTTCAAGGTTTTATATTAAATTTATATCATATTTCCCTCAAATCATCACTGTACTGATTTCCCTCTGTGCTACAAGACACACTCATCCCGCAGCTCTTCTGTCAGAAGTCGATTCATAACGGAGCTCGCGCGGATATAATGTGTGTGTGAGATCCTGAGACGGCGCTGAGCTTCGCGTCCTTTAGCCACTATCGGCTTAAGAACGTACAGTAAACGCACTCAGTGTCCTTTTCCTCTGTAGGCAGGAATTCTTTTAGGTTTATTTATCAAAATGTTCGCTTAAATATTTTTGTGGTGTTCAGTATTTCGATCTCAATGTTATGAGAGAACTTTTTACGAATTTTTATCCACCACATTTCCTTTTATTTTAACCTAAATAAGAAAGCCGTTGTCAGTTCGTCTGTCAGCCTAAAATTAAAAGTTGCTTTATTAAAAGTTGTTGCTGTGTGCAGTGTGTAAAGGAAAATAAAAATTGTTTTACCCTCTTGCTGGCTAGTGCCGTGCCCCTCCAAGCCCATACACACACACACACACACACACACACATTTATTTTTGTGACATATGGGGACATTCCATAGCTATAATGGTTTTCATACCCTACAAACCATATTTTCTATCCCCTTACACTGCTCCTACCCCTAAACCTACCCATCACACACACACACACACACACACACACACACACACACAAGAGACACGTCAGAGCTTCGAGCGGCGGATGGTGGAGATCACACACACACACACACTGCCCCTAAACCTACCCATCACAGGAAACATTCTGCATTTTTACTTTCTCATAAAAACTCCTCCTGTGTGATTTATAAGCCTTTTGTAAAGTGGGGCCATGGGTAATGTCCTCATATTTCACCCTCTCCTGTAATACCTGTCATATCCATGGCATTATACACATTTTTGTCCTCATATGTCAGAAAAACACACACACACAAACACAGACACACATACCGATAATTCGACTATCAGTCGATCATAGAAAGATTTGACAATTCTGATTCGAATGTGTAAATCCTTAGTCGGGACACCGCTAGAAATCACATTGGATCATACAGTATAATGATTCGGATTGAAAACCTGTGAAGCGTGAGCAGTGAAGCGTGTTCTACAGTAGAGCGTAGTATGCTAATTATCATCTGATTAACACGCCACACACACACCGCTATCAGTGTTTTCATCAGGCCGTGTCCTCCTCTTTATGATGCTGATGCGCCGGCTCATCTCCAGGCAGATATTGCCATAATTAAGAGGCATTAATGTTGCATGAGTCTTTGAGTTCAGGAGTGCAGCTGTAGAGCGTGTATTGAACTCGAGTGTCTTTATTAATTATGCTGATTAATGAAGCCGTTCTCCGTTTGTTCTGCTGAAGGATCTCCATGAGAAAGACTCCGACTCTTCATGAACTTTCATAGCCGTGACTCTCTGGCTCTTGTTTTGAAAATGTCTGTATTTTGTTTGATTGACAGGCAGAGCAAAGAGATGAAAGCCAATCAGGCGAAGATGTCCATGGAGAACAGCAAAGCCATCAGCCAGGACAAGAGCATCAAAAACAAGGCGGAGCGCGAGAGGTGTGTGTGTGTGTGTGTGTGATCTCCACCATCCGCATCTCCATCTGACCTGTCTCTTGTGTGTGTCTGTGTGTGTGTCTGTGTGTGTGTCTGTGTGTGATCCGCACCATCCGCATCTCCATCTGACCTGTCTCTTGTGTGTGTGTGTGTGTGTGTGTGTGTGTGTGTGTGTCTGTGTGTGTGTGTGTGTGTGTGTGTGTGTGTGTGTGTGTCTGTGTGTGATCCGCACCATCCGCATCTCCATCTGACCTGTCTCTTGTGTGTGTGTGTGTGTGTGTGTGTGTGTGTGTGTGTGTGTGTGTGTGTGTGTGTGTGTGTGTGTGTGTGTGTGTGTGTGATCCGCACCATCCACATCTCCATCTGACCTGTCTCTTGTGTGTGTGTGTGTGTGTGTGTGTGTGTGTGTGTGTGTGTGTGTGTGTGTGTGTGTGTGTGTGTGTGTGTGTGTGTGTGTGTGTGTGTGTGTGTGTGTGTGTGTGATCCGCACCATCCACATCTCCATCTGACCTGTCTCTTGTGTGTTTGTGTGCAGGAGAGTTCGGGAGCTGAACAGCAGCAACACCAAAAAGTTCCTTGAGGAGAGAAAGCGGGTTGGTTGAGGATGTTTTGTTGGTTTCGTTGGGGATCAGATGGGTTTGGTGCAGGTTTGACATGATGTTGACGTGATGTTGACGTGATATTGACGTGATATTGGCGTGATGTTGACGTGATGTTGACGTGATGTTGACGTGATATTGGCGTAATGTTGACATGCTGTTGACGTGATATTGACATGATATTGGCGTGATATTGGCGTAATGTTGACGTGATGTTGACGTGATGTTGACGTGATGTTGACGTGATATTGACATGATATTGGCGTGATATTGGCGTAATGTTGACGTGATGTTGACGTGATATTGACATGATATTGGCGTGATATTGATGTAATGTTGACGTGATGTTGACGTGATATGGACGTGATGTTGACGTGATATTGACGTGATGTTGACGTGATGTTGACGTGATATTGGCGTGATGTTGATGTGATATTGGCGTAATGTTGACATGATATTGGCGTGATGTTGACGTGATATTGACGTGATATTGGCGTGATATTGACATGATATTGACGTGATATTGACGTGATATTGGCGTGATATTGCCGTGATGTTGACGTGATATGGACGTGATGTTGACGTGATTTTGACGTGATGTTGACGTGAAATTGACATGATATTGATGTGACGTTGACGTGATGTTGACGTGATATTGGCGTGATATTGGCAAGATATTGAGGTGATATTGGCGTGATATTGGCAAGATATTGAGGTGATATTGGCGTGATATTGACGTGATATTGACATAATATTGACGAGGTATTGGCGTGATATTGACGTGGTATTGACGTGGTATTGACGTGATATTGGCGTTATGTTGGCGTAATGTTGACATGATATTGACGTGATGTTGGCGTGCTGTTGATGTGATGTTGACGTGATATTGACGTGGTATTGACATGATGTTGGCGTGATGTAGGCGTGATATTGACGTGATGTTGGCTTGATATTGGTGAGATATTGGCGTGATGTTGGCGTGATGTTGACGTGATGTTGGCGTGATGTTGGCGTGATGTTGACGTGATGTTGGTGTGATATTGGCGTGATATTGATGTGATGTTGCCGTGATATTGATGTGATATTGACGTGCTCTTCCGTGTTCTGGTCTCAGTTGGCCATGAAGCAGGCGAAAGAGCTGGAGCAGCTACAGAAGAGCCAGCGTGAGCAGCTGGAGAAACTCGAGAAGTTCAACGAGCAGGTAAATCCTTCAGCCGTCACTGCCACAGAACGGGTTAACCAGCTAAACCTGCTAGATTGTTGGTAGTTAATCGAAACAAACGAATGGCCATCCCTCTCTTGATTTCATATGATTTGCATTTTGTCCTCCATTTTTCATATTTTGTACGTGACATCTGAAGCCATGCCTTAAATATGATTTGCCTTTTCTTTGAACAGCTTTTGAAATCACATCATGCAAACAGTCAGACTCCAGGTAGGCTCATCATCGCTTTCCTCTGTCTTCAGTTCCTCCATCCGTCTCTGCCTTATTGAGCCTCAACACAAGGCTTTAGCTGCTAAACTATCTCTGTCTGTCTGTCTGTCTGTCTGTCTGTCTGTCTCTTTCTCTCTCTCTCTCTCTCTCTCTCTCTCTCTCTCTCTCTCTCTCTCTCTCTCTCTGATGGTGTGTCTGCTGTGATTCTCCAGGCCAAAGACATGCAGAAGATGGTGAAGCTGGAGGAGGACATGGACCGCAGGCCAGCCACGATGGTGTAAGCGCTCCGTCCCTCAACTGAGAAGGCCAGAGGAAACCCTCACCAATCTCCCACAGGAGTGAGCTGAAGCGTCCAACTGTCCCATCGGGCTCCGTCTTCATCAGTCCCTGCAGCCTGTAGATCCACGGCCCGCCCATTCTCCCTACCTCAGCTCTAACCCCGCCCACAGCCGCTAACTCCTCCTCTGCAGTGGCCAATCCACAGCCCCGCCCATTCTCCCTACCTCAGCTCTAACCCCGCCCACAGCCGCTAACTCCTCCTCTGCAGTGGCCAATCCACAGCCCCGCCCATTCTCCCTACCTCAGCTCTAACCCCGCCCACAGCAGCTAACTCCCCTGCAGCGGCCAATCCATAGCCCCGCCCATTCTCCCTACCTCAGCTCTAACCCCGCCCACAGCAGCTAACTCCCCTGCAGCGGCCAATCCATAGCCCCGCCCATTCTCCCTACCTCAGCTCTAACCCCGCCCACAGCAGCTAACTCCAATGCAGCGGCCAATCCATAGCCCCGCCCATTCTCCCTACCTCAGCTCTAACCCCACCCACAGCAGCTAACTCCCCTGCAGTGGCCAATCCATAGCTCCGCCCATTCTCCCTACCTCAGCTCTAATCCCGCCCATAGCAGCTAACTTCTCCTTTGCAGCAGCCAATCCATAGCCCCACCCATTCTCCCTACCTTAGCTCTAACCCCGCCCACAGCAGCTTACTCCCCTGCAGTGGCCAATCCATAGCTCCGCCCATTCTCCTTACCTCAGCTCTAACCCCGCCCACAGCAGCTAACTCCTCCCCTGCTGTGAATCCGTAGCTCCGCCCTGCGGTGAAGACGGCACTGTTGGGACAGACTCAACACACGTTTTTATACAGTCCTCTGAGGCCCATCATGAGGCGAAGACTCAGACGTGAACTCTTCAACTCGTATCTTACCCGTAGCAGAGTCAGGCCAGCAGACGACTCTGGTTTAGTTTCTGTCGTCAGCACAATACCTGTGAACGAAGCGCTAGTTTAATGTCCTGAGCACTTTATATGTGATAGGATGTCAGAGGACTTTGACTATGTAGCAGAGCACTAGCTTTCCTCAGTACAGTAAGAATGTAGAGCGTCTGGAATCCACACGAGTTCTGTCCCAAGCTTTTATCATCTGTCCGTTTTTAAGATGCAGCTCAGGCGCGCTGATCATTTTAACCCAAATGTGGTTTTATTTTAGAGGAGACACTTTTTAAACCGGCTTTGAGGTGTAGATGGTGCTCAATGAGTTTGCTTTCGCTGTACTACTCAACGGATCCAAACTCAGTCTCGTAGCGTCGACACTCGGAGCGTTCTGAGCCGTGTGGATTTGGACGCATCAAAACAAACCATTTCCTTTCCTCGGACATGACGCTGAACTTTGGTTCCACTTGTGTTTGTGTTCTTTCACTTTCAGGAGGTCTAATCTAGTGTTCAAGATTGTGTATTTGAAGGCTTTTGGGATCATATGTGTATCGGTTGTGGTGGGTTTTCCATCTATCGGTTTCGTTCTTTTTCTTCACATCATGTTTTCAAGTGTTTGGCGGTGACCACATATCTCGTGTGAAAGCAAAGTGCTTTAAAACTCCATCGCTTACAAATGTGCCACTAAATGTCATGTAGGACCTTTAAATTATTTTACAATGATAAATGCCAAAATAAGGGGTTATTTATATAAAGATACATATATTATAGCGGGTAGTTTAAGACTACGTTTGATTTCTTAGAAGCTTTTTGCACTAGCTGAATGTTTTCTGTTGTGCGACTTCCTCGTAGATTTTGCTCTAAATTATAGTTTGCGGGAAAAGCAGATTATTTTTGCAGAACTGTCGCTCTGAATTTCACCTGTTTCTATTCGTTTGTCTTTCTGTAGCTACTCAATGGACCATGCTGTGGGTGCTTTTGTATTTATATATATATATATATCGTATTTGTCAAACTTCTAGCAATGAAAATACTCTAAAAATACTGTTGTTATCCTGCTACTTTAATACTGTTTTATAGTATGTGTACCAATAAACTATCCAGGTGTTAAATGAATATTGCTGCATGTGTATTTTATTGTCTGTCGGATGGTGTCATTTCATTAAAAATAAAGCTTCCAAAGTTTTTTTTCTCTGTGATGCCATAGTGGTTCCCCAAAGAGCCTTCCAGTGATCCATTCTCAAAAGAATAGAGGTGTAAAATGATATCGCAATATATAAAAATGTGCCGATAGTATCGTTAATGGAAACTATATGACTCTCGATATAGAGCTGTTTTATCCAAGGCTCAGCTTGCTGTAGTCGGCCTGTTTATAAGGTATAATTCACCCAAACACACATTTACAAATGTGCCACAAATCTAAACTTTGATATCATGAACTCACCATCATGTGGTTTTTCGTTTAACTATCAAACACAAATGAAGATATTCTTTATGAAACCTGAGGTGTTTCTGTTCCTCCATTTAAAGTTCATTATTCCTCTCAAGCTTTAAAGATCTAAAATAAATGTCATAAAGGCATTGTAAAAATAACAGTATTGTGATATATATCGTACCGTGAGTTCAGTATTGCGATATATATCGTACCATGAGTTCAGTATCGTGATATATATCGCATCGTGAGTTAAGTATTGTGATATATATCGTACCGTGAGTTCAGTATCGTGATATATATCGTACCGTGAGTTCAGTATTGTGATGTATATCTTACCGTGAGTTCAGTATTGTGATATATCGTACCGTGAGTTCAGTATTGTGATATATATCGTACCGTGAGTTCAGTATCGTGATATATATGGCATCGTGAGTTCAGTATTGTGATATATATCGTACCGTGAGTTCAGTATCGGGATATATATCGTATCGAGAGTTAAGTATTGTGATATATATCGTACCGTGAGTTCAGTATCGTGATATATATCGTATCGTGAGTTCAGTATTGTGATATATATTGTACCGTGAGTTCAGTATCGTGATATATATCGTATCGTGAGTTCAGTATTGCGATATATATCGTATCGTGAGTTCAGTATTGTGATATATATCGTATCGTGAGTTCAGTATTGCGATATATATCGTATCGTGAGTTCAGTATTGTGATATATATCGTACCGTGAGTTCAGTATCGTGATATATATCGTATCGTGAGTTCAGTATTGTGATATATATCGTATCGTGAGTTCAGTATTGTGATATATATCGTACCGTGAGTTCAGTATCGTGATATATATCGTATCGTGAGTTCAGTATTGTGATATATATTGTACCGTGAGTTCAGTATCGTGATATATATCGTACCGTGAGTTCAGTATCGTGATATATATCGTATCGTGAGTTCAGTATTGTGATATATATCGTACCGTGAGTTCAGTATCGTGATATATATCGTATCGTGAGTTCAGTATTGTGATATATATTGTACCGTGAGTTCAGTATCGTGATATATATCGTATCGTGAGTTCAGTATTGCGATATATATCGTATCGTGAGTTCAGTATTGTGATATATATCGTATCGTGAGTTCAGTATTGTGATATATATCGTATCGTGAGTTCAGTATTGCGATATATATCGTATCGTGAGTTCAGTATTGCGATATATATCGTATCGTGAGTTCAGTATTGCGATATATATCGTATCGTGAGTTCAGTATTGCGATATATATCGTATCGTGAGTTCAGTATTGTGATATATATCGTACCGTGAGTTCAGTATCGTGATATATATCGCATCGTGAGTTCAGTATTGTGATATATATTGCATCGTGAGTTCAGTATCGGGATATATATCGTATCGAGAGTTAAGTATTGTGATATATATCGTACCGTGAGTTCAGTATCATGATATATATCGTATCAAGAATGTTGTACTGTTATATATCGTATTGTGAGTTCAGTATCGTGATATATATCGTATCGAGAGTTTTGTACTGTTATATAATCGTATTGTGAGTGCATTATTGTGATATATATCGTATCGTGAGTTCAGTATCGGGATATATATCGCATCGTGAGTTCAGTATTGTGATATATATTGCACCGTGAGTTCAGTATCGTGATATATATCGTATCAAGAATGTTGTACTGTTATATATCGTATTGTGAGTTCAGTATCGTGATATATATCGTATCGAGAGTTTTGTACTGTTATATAATCGTACCGTGAGTTCAGTATTGTGATATATAGCATATCGTGAGTTCAGTATCGTGATATATATCGTATCGAGAGTTTTGTACTGTCATATAATCGTACCGTGAGTTCAGTATTGTGATATATATCGCATCGTGAGTTCAGTATTGTGATATATATTGCACCGTGAGTTCAGTATCGTGATATATATCGTATCATGAGTTCAGTATCGTGATATATATCGTACCGTGAGTTCAGTATCGTGATATATATCGTAGCAAGAATTTTGTACTGTTATATATCGTATTGTGAGTTCAGTACTGTTATACATCGTTTCGTGAGTTCAGTACTCTTATATATCGTTTCGTGAGTTCAGTATCGTGATATATATCGTATCGCGAGTTTTGTACTGTTATTTAATCGTATTGTGAGTTCAGCATCGGGATATATCGGATACAATATCGGTACCGTGTATCGTAATATTCAGTATCATGATATATATCGAATCCTGACACGAGTGTATCATTACACCCCAACAAAAAAAACATGTTTTTAGTGTGAATAAACAACCCAGGAACCCATGGATGTTAAAGGTTCTTCATGGAACCATTGATGCCAATAATACTCCAATATTACTGATGCCAATATTAACGTGTATGTGTGGTCAGACATAACATTATGACCACCTTCCTTATATTGTGTTGCCAACAGGACAGGGGTCAGCATGGGCCAACTGTCACCGTTCTATCAGAACCAGCATTAACTTCTGGAGCAGTTTGAGCTCCAGTAGCTGGTCTGTTTGATCGGACCCCACGGGCCAGCCTTCGCTCCCCACGGTCATCAATGAGCCTTGGCCGCCCATGACCCTGTGGCCGGTTCTCCACTGGTCCTTCCTTGGAGCACTTTTGATAGATACTGACCACTGCAGACCGGGAACAGCCCACAAGAGCTGCAGTTTTGGAGATGCTCTGACCCAGTCGTCTAGCCGTCACAATCTGGCCAAACTCGCTCAAATCCTTACGCTTGCCCATTTCTCCTGCTTCACACACATCAACTCTGAGGACTAAATGTTCACTTGCTGCCTAATATATCCCACCCACTAACAGGAGCGGTGATGAAGAGATTATCAGTGTTATTCAATGTTATGCCTAATCGATGTGTACTCTTCTTCCAAGTTAAAGCGATATACTGTTGAATATGTGCTGCAATCTTTCCTTTCAATGAAAAACAAAACAGCCAGCGGTGAGAAAATGTATTCATTCATTTAATTCAGCCGAAGATGTGAATGAGAAGAAAGCCTTAATTAGACTTGAGTTGGTCGAAGCTCCCCAGCGTTCCAGTCAATAATCACACGCATGTATTCATATCATTCAGTCGGCGCTCTCAGAAGCCCTTATTACAATCAGCACATTAATAATACACATCCACTTATGAAACAATAAAGTGTGATAATGAGATTCGTGTTGTCGTGGAAACACCAAAGCTCAGCCATATAAAGAGCGTGGAGCCAGCGACGGAAAGAGAGACGTTTGAGGGACGAGCGTTAAACATGCTGAAGCTCTCCGACTCCAAAACAGACACCAGAATCCTGCTGGAAGCCATCTCTAAGAATAAGATCCACCTGGCCAGGTTTATCCTCGACGCTCTGGATGGGAAGATCGTGGACTCTGATGGTGAAGAAGCGCAGACGCCGCTGATTTCTGCCGTGTTTCTCCAGGATCCTGCAGCCAGGAGCAGGTTTATGACCCTCCTTCTGCAGAGAGGAGCGAGTGTGAACCGGCCGGATGAACGCGGACGCACGGCCCTGAGCTACGCCTGCGAGATGGGGTTCCTGGATGCAGTCCAAATCCTGGTGCGGAGCGGAGCGGATCCGGAAGCAGCAGACCTTTGGGGGAACACGGCGCTCATGTACGCGGTCGCGGCTCGCCATCCAGCCACGGTCGCATTTCTGGTGCGCGCATTTAAACGATTAGGCCTCCAGATCGACCGGCAAAACAAGGTGGGAAATTCTGCCATCGAGTTAGCCAAGCATCTCGGACACACCGAGTGTCTGAAAGCACTTTCCAGGAAAAATCATGAGGACTCGCTGTCTGAAAGACTATCCGGCGTGAGCATCGATGAAGATGGCGCTGGAACCCGTGAAAGATCCCTCGGTTTGCGTAACCGAATCCAGTCGCTAGACTCCATTGAGGAATATGAGCGGGAAAGTGGCGCTTCTTCATCGCAGATAATGTTCGCTGGTGTTCCGACATCCCAAACTCTTCAGAAACGAGAGCGTTTGTCCGAGAGTGTTTGTCCCCAGCCTCCAGCCTTATTTTACTCGCCTAGACCTTCCAAAACGCCACCGGCTCCATCCGGGCCTCTCGGCATTTTATTAACTCCTTTCGGGAAAAGCACCAAAACACACGAGAAAAGCCAGCCCATCCGGAGGCTCGACGACCGGTATTATCAGAAGCGGTGCAGTTTACCCACAAGCGCGCTCGGCCCGGAGCGCAGCCGGAGCAAGGCCCCAGTGCATGCTGGGAAGCAATCCGTGAGCCCAGTGCATGCTGGGAAGCGGTCCGTGAGCCCAGTGCATGCTGGGAAGCGGTCCGTGAGCCGGATGTTGCGGAGGTTCACCTTCCCCGAGCTCAAGCCTGAAGGTTGCGGAGCTCGGAGCGGAGCTTCAGCCCAGTTTATCCCACGCTCAGAGACGTTTCCTCTGGGAAAGCATCCTCCGGTGCGGAGCAAGCCCAGCATCGACAGCATCAGCGCGGTCCAGTGTGAGTTCGACTCTCAGGCTCCAGAAGTCTGAAGCTCACACCACTAATAACACACGGCGGCGGATTAATGACCATATTCATGCTTACGTGTTTTAGGACAGCTGACAGTGTTTGGGTCATTTTCCCACAGCCGTTTCAAGTCATTTAATTATTTTATTTTTAAGCCAGTGTTCAGAATACCAGTCCTTTATGTTAGGGCAGACCGGGGCTAGTTGTCACAGTGGGTTTATTAAAAAAAAAAAAGTAACATTTTAGAATAATGGTCATTAGTTACACTGCAAAACATGCTCTTCTTACTCAGTAATTCTGTCTCGTGTCCAGTCTAAATATCTAACAAATCTTAAATCAAGATGCATTTACTAGATCAGTAAAACTACATCAGATATTTTTTTCTTGTTTTGTTGAAAATAAAATCAAAATGAGTTTTTGCTTAAAACAGGCAAAATGATCTGCCAATGGGGTGAGAAAAATAATCTTATTTCTGATTGGGATGGAAACAAGAAACAAGATTTCTGAGAAGAATAATAAGATTATTTTCCTCACCCCATTGGCAGATCATTTTGCCTGTTTTAGGCAAAAACTCATTTTGATTTTATTTTCAACAAAACAATCAAATATATCTTATGCCGTTTTACTGATCTAGTAAATGCATCTTGATTTAAGAATTGTTAGATATCTGGAAACAAGAAATAATAATTAAGAAGAGCATTGTTCGCCGTGTACCAACTGCGCTTTCTACGATACTTATTGTTTCAAAGCAGCTTCACGGTCTCGTTCAGAATCAATAATGCAAACGCAGATCATTTTGCCTGTTTTAAGCAAAAACTCACTTCATTTTGATTTTTTTTTCTCCAAAAAACAAGCAAAAAATGTACTTTCACTGATCTAGTAAATGCATCTTAATTTTAGAATTTT
>NC_090186.1:45746483-45748983 GCF_024679245.1 Pseudorasbora parva | reverse complement strand
CAACTATACTCAGAGATTACAGCAGAATAAACATCAACTATACTCAGAGATTACAGAATAAACATCTACTATACTCAGAGATTACAGAATAAACATCAACTATACTCAGAGATTACAGCAGAATAAACATCAACTATACTCAGAGATTACAGCAGAATAAACATCAACTATACTCAGAGATTACAGAATAAACATCAACTATACTCAGAGATTACAGCAGAATAAACATCAACTATACTCAGAGATTACAGCAGAATAAACATCAACTATACTCAGAGATTACAGCAGAATAAACATCAACTATACTCAGAGATTACAGCAGAATAAACATCAACTATACTCAGAGATTACAGCAGAATAAACATCAACTATACTCAGAGATTACAGCAGAATAAACATCAACTATACTCAGAGATTACAGCAGAATAAACATCAACTATACTCAGAGATTACAGCAGAATAAACATCAACTATACTCAGAGATTACAGCAGAATAAACATCAACTATACTCAGAGATTACAGAATAAACATCTACTATACTCAGAGATTACAGAATAAACATCAACTATATTCAGAGATTACAGCAGAATAAACATCAACTATACTCAGAGATTACAGCAGAATAAACATCAACTATACTCAGAGATTACAGCAGAATAAACATCAACTATACTCAGAGATTACAGAATAAACATCAACTATACTCAGAGATTACAGCAGAATAAACATCAACTATACTCAGAGATTACAGCAGAATAAACATCAACTATACTCAAGAGATTACAGCAGAATAAACATCAACTATACTCAGAGATTACAGCAGAATAAACATCAACTATACTCAAGAGATTACAGCAGAATAAACATCAACTATACTCAGAGATTACAGCAGAATAAACATCAACTATACTCAGAGATTACAGCAGAATAAACATCAACTATACTCAGAGATTACAGCAGAATAAACATCAACTATACTCAAGAGATTACAGCAGAATAAACATCAACTATACTCAGAGATTACAGCAGAATAAACATCAACTATACTCAGAGATTACAGAATAAACATCAACTATACTCAAGAGATTACAGCAGAATAAACATCAACTATACTCAGAGATTACAGCAGAATAAACATCAACTATACTCAGAGATTACAGAATAAACATCAACTATACTCAGAGATTACATCAGAATAAACATCAACTATACTCAGAGATTACAGAATAAACATCAACTATACTCAGAGATTACAGCAGAATAAACATCAACTATACTCAGAGATTACAGAATAAACATCAACTATACTCAGAGATTACAGAATAAACATCAACTATACTCAGAGATTACAGCAGAATAAACATCAACTATACTCAGAGATTACAGAATAAACATCAACTATACTCAGAGATTACAGCAGAATAAACATCAACTATACTCAGAGATTACAGCAGAATAAACATCAACTATACTCAGAGATTACAGAATAAACATCAACTATACTCAGAGATTACAGCAGAATAAACATCAACTATACTCAGAGATTACAGAATAAACATCAACTATACTCAGAGATTACAGCAGAATAAACATCAACTATACTCAGAGATTACAGCAGAATAAACATCAACTATACTCAGAGATTACAGAATAAACATCAACTATACTCAAGATTACAGAATAAACATCAACTATACTCAGAGATTACAGAATAAACATCAACTATACTCAGAGATTACAGCAGAATAAACATCAACTCTACTCAGAGATTACAGCAGAATAAACATCAACTATACTCAGAGATTACAGCAGAATAAACATCAACTATACTCAGAGATTACAGCAGAATAAACATCAACTATACTCAGAGATTACAGCAGAATAAACATCAACTATACTCAGAGATTACAGCAGAATAAACATCAACTATACTCAGAGATTACAGCAGAATAAACATCAACTATACTCAGAGATTACAGCAGAATAAACATCAACTATACTCAGAGATTACAGCAGAATAAACATCAACTATACTCAGAGATTACAGAATAAACATCAACTATACTCAGAGATTACAGAATAAACATCAACTATACTCAGAGATTACAGCAGAATAAACATCAACTATACTCAGAGATTACAGAATAAACATCAACTATACTCAGAGATTACAGAATAAACATCAACTATACTCAGAGATTACAGAATAAACATCAACTATACTCAAGATTACAGAATAAACATCAACTATACTCAGAGATTACAGCAGAATAAACATCAACTATACTCAGAGATTACAGCAGAATAAACATCAACTATACTCAGAGATTACAGAATAAACATCAACTATACTCAGAGATTACAGAATAAACATCAACTATACTCAAGATTACAGAATAAACATCAACTATACTCAGAGATTACAGAATAAACATCAACTATACTCAGAGATTACAGAATAAACATCAACTATACTCAGAGATTACAGAATAAACATCA
>NC_090186.1:45738983-45741483 GCF_024679245.1 Pseudorasbora parva | reverse complement strand
TTGATGTTTTGAGTATATTACTAAACCCAACAAAACTACATTCAGTTTTCAGTGATTCAGAAGATGGTGGAAGAGAATACTGACATTTGATACTGCATGCCTCATTGAAATGTTGTTGGCAGCACAGTGTATACCATTTTGCGCAAGCAAATTTCATCCTTGACTACTTTAAAGGGGTCATGAACTGAGTTTTTCTTGAACATTTGACATATCAGAGGCCATCATACTATACACTGCAAAAAATGCATTTCTTACTTAGTATTTTTCTAAATATCTAAAAATTCTTACATTAAGAAACATTTACTAGACAAGTAAAAGTAATTTTTTTGTTTTGGGAGTTTTTGCTTAAAATAAGCAAAATTATCTGCCAATGGGGTAAGCAAAACAATCTTAAAACAACAATATTTTGCTGACCCAATTGGCAGATTATAATACCCAGATTTATACACCCTAATTGGCAAACGCTCTCTTTTTTAGTGTTTTATTCCCAAAACAAGACATTCATTTTTTACTTGTCTAGTAAATGTTTCTTAATGTAAGAATTTGTAGATATCTAGACTAGAAACAAGACAAAAATACCAAGTAAGAAATACATTTTTTTGCAGTGTAAGAATATCCTGTAAGTTTCAGAATTGAAAACTTTCTTGTTAGTCCAATAAAAAAGCTTTTATTGACGCCAGGCCCAGCAATCGACAGGTTTTTCAATTACGTCAAAGGGAGACAAGCGCCGCCTCTGCAGGAGAATATCATTGCCTACTTCATCACTGCCTGTTTAGCCCCGCCCATCATTTAGCCCCGCCCAATGATTCATGCATGACATGATGCAATAGAATAATTGAGAGAACAGAACCAGAAAAAAGGACAAGCCTCCATGACATAGTGACAATGGCCCTCATTTATCAAAAGTGCGTACACCAAATTTCCAGCGTACACCTTGCGTACACCCAAACCCACGGTGACTTTGAGATTTATCAATATGGACGTTGGCGTACGGCACGCTCAAATCCTACGCCAGCTCAGGAGGTGGTGTACGCACGTTTGAGTTAGTGGGAAAATGCGCAGAAAAACAATTCCTAACACCACAAAACGCACTGACAAGATATGCTATATGATCCACTGTTAAAAAACACAACAACAACATTTAGTGTTTATTTTTGTGCAACATGAACGTCAATGTTTAATTTGTGTGACTTTACCAAAGCGTTTGATCTGTAGGCATATGTATTCCTCCAGTCGTGAGCCTGTGCGCTTTACCTGACGGTTCTGGCCCGCCTGGCCCGGCAGCTGCGCACGCACTGGGACTAAAATAATTCAGACTGACAAAATAATAAAAATGGCCTTCTTCTTTTAAATAATAATAAAATCAATAAAAACGACACTCTTCTTCTGAATAACAAGCGTCATTAAGAATAATAATCATAATAATAATAATAAGAATCTTACAAATTGTCATGTAATTATTAATGTGAATGAATCTTACTCCACATCACATCATCATCACTATTGTACACCCCAATACATGTGCCGTGATACGAAATTAAATGCTAATTGTTTCAAAACGTGCTGTAAAATAATGCATTGTGATGGTAATTTATCATCCAAACAGCTATTTAAACTGCTGGAGTGCGCTTCTCAACCCCCACACTAACAGTAGCTACTCGTAATTTGGGTCCATATTTTGTTTTTGTGAGCGCCTTTAATTCCACTCTTTAAACTCCCAAATAAAACAATTTCGGGTTTTTTCCACTTCCCTGGTGATGGTCTCGATGGGCGCGTCTCAATCATCTCAATAGTTCAGTAGTCAGAGCACTGATCAGGGAGTCAGCCCATTGACTGATGTCCTAATCAGTGCCCTGACTAGTGGACTAAAGAGATGATTGAGCGCGCCCGATCTCCACGTCGGAGAAGTTTCGCTTCTTTGCCGTCTTCTGTTTGTCCATGGCGTAAAATGAGGGCGTGGGGGAGGCGGAGACTTGAATATATAGGGGCGTGTTATTCTAATGACGATCGTTTTCAGCCGCCGCATTTATCAAGGGCAAGTATTGCGTACACCTGAATTGCAGAGGTGCGCACAGTTTCATAAATCAGGCGGTGAGAGGAGTGTAAGCATAATCTTACGCCAACATATACACCCGTTTCTACGCAAGATTGATAAATGAGGGCCAATGAGAGAGAAGACATCACAAATTATACAATCTTATTTCAGCGAACAAGAAAAGGATGAGGAATCCCAGAAACAAGCAGCTGCACGATTGATCAAAAGTGATATCAAGTCCGATATCCCATTCGTTATGGATCCGTATCTGAACACAAAGTCCCTTGAGCTTGACTCTGCCCTTTCGTTTGTTCCTGAGACTCTCCGTACACTTCGGAATGGTCTTTTTGTGGGTAAGGAGACACACCGAAAGGTTGCACAGGCATTAGCTCCATTGGCCTTCCAGTGCAGGCACATCATATGGATCGGTCACAATTCCTGGTGGATGCCCTTCATGGACTGGGA